>NW_007791217.1:0-1888 GCF_000696425.1 Galeopterus variegatus
TTCTTGTATTTCTATCAATCCAAAAAGTACATTAGTTTAACATACCCACATCGACAACCATAGAAGCAAAGCAGACAGGACATGTGTGTTAATTACATCGCTCATAATCTCCTTATTTTGCCTGTGATATTATCTTTTCAGAAAGATTTTTTTATGTCTAAAGCAATTTCACTATTGAAGAGACTAATAGGAATACCAAGTCAATTTTTGCTAAACTATAAGCATACCACCTATTTTACAAAGCTCATGACAGGAGCTTAAAATATTTTTACTCCCAAAAAGGCATAGAATTTTATCATTTTAGCTGCAGGCAGAATAGACAAGAATCCAGCTTCTGGCACATGAATTGTTGCAAAGGAAAAATGAACATTTTCTATCTTTGTTTCTTTGGATCTGTCTTTTTTCAACAGTAATTAAACTGAAAGAGTGGACTATCTGGTCATTTATTCAGTATTCATACTTGGGCTTTAGGGATACAGAGTAAATAAGACACAGTCCGGTTAGTCTTGTGGTCAAGAAGCATGTAACATTTTCACATTTGTCTAGTCACTAACTGTTTTGTAGACAAACAATATTGCTCAACAATAAGTCAGTAATCTTTTAACTCATAGATTTTCTAAGAGTGTGAACCAGTTTTTGATCCTGAATAAAACAAACTATATTTAAAAAAATGTTTATTACATTTATGAGATAATTGGACAATTGGGCACTGATGGGTATTTAATGACATTAAGGAATTATATTTCTTTAGGTGTTGTGGATATTTTGTTTGTTTGTTTTCGATGGACTTTATTTTTTTAATTGTGTTAAAATATATGTAACAAAATTTACCACCTTAAGTATTTTTAGGTATAGTGTACAATTCAGTAGTATGAAGTACATTCACATTTTTGTACAACCAATCTCCAGAACTCTATTAATCCTGCAAAACTGAAAGTCTGTACCCATTAAGCAACTCCCCAGTCTCCCCTTTCCTAAGCTCCTGGCAACCACTTTCTGTCTCTGTGAATTTAAATTTGACTGTACCTCATATAGGTGGAATCATACAGTATTTGCCTTTTTGTAACTGGCTCATTTTACTTAGCATAATTCCCTCAAGGTTCATCCATGTTGTAGCATGTGTCAGAATTTCCTTACTTTTATCGCGGGCTGAATAGTATTCCGTCATACAGATATAATAACCACATTTTGCTTGTCCATTCATTTGTCGATGGACATGTGGGTTGCTTCCACCTTTTGTCTATTGTGAGTAATGCTGCTATCAGCATGTGTGTACTGCGATGAACATGGGTTTACTGTTATGAATAATGTTGCTGTGAACATGGGTGACATCTTTCTGAGTCTCTGCTTTCAGTTCTTTCGGGTATGTACCCAGAAATGGATCATATGGTTTCTGGATCATATGGTAATTCTATTGAGGAACTGCCATACTGTTTGCCACAGCAGATGCCCATTTTACATTCCCAACAACAATGCACAGGGTTCTAATTTCTCCTCCTACTCACCAACACTTGCTATTTTCTGTTTTTGTTGTTGTTGTTGTTTTTAATAATAGACATCCTATTATTAGTGTGAGGTGGGTGTGAGGTGGTCTAATTCCATTTATGGAGCACCCATTGGGTGAAAGACCCTAAGCTAGGTTGTATTGGGTTATGAGAGTAATTTCTTTACAGTCAATTGATCAACAATTATCTGGTGGCATCAGCTAACAGTAAGGTGCACTCTGTATCTTTCACATTCTAGAATGGTAACTTACCTACGGCCAAGAATCTGCAACGCTGACCCCATTGCAAGATGTAGCATTCTTTGTAAGGCTTCCCATTAAATGAGTCACAAGGGCCGGCCCGGTGGCGCACTCGGTAGAGTGCGGCGCTTGGGAGTGCGGCGG
>NW_007791218.1:0-1888 GCF_000696425.1 Galeopterus variegatus
TCAGTTCTTTCCAACTTGATTTACAGATTGAATGTCTTTGCAATCAAAATCCCAGCAAGTTATTTTGTGGATATTGGCAAACTGATCCTAAAGTTTATATGGAAAGGCAAGAGACCTGGAATAGCCAACACAATATTAAAGAAGAACAAAGTAGGACTAACATTACCCAACTTCAAGACTTAACTATAAAGCTACAATAATTAAGACAGTGTGGTACTGGCAAAAGAATAGACAAATAGATCAATGGAACAGAATAAAGAGCCCAGAAATAGATCCACATAAATAAAGTCAACTTATCTTTGACAAAGAGACAATACAAATGGGGAAAGATAGTCTTTACAACAAATGGTGCTGGGACAAATGAACATCCACATGCAAATAAAAAGGAATCTAGACACATAACCTACACCCACAGAAATTAACTCAAAATAGATCACAGACCTAAATGTGAAAAACAAAACTGTAAAACTCCTAGAAGATAACATTGATGAAAATGTGGATCATCTAAGGTTTGGCAATCGCTTTTTGCCTACAAAATCAAAAGCACAATCCAAGAAAGAAAGAAATGATAAACAGAACTTCATTTTCTTCTTTGTGAAAGAGACTGTCAAGAGAATAAAAAGAGAAGCCACAGTCTGGGAGAAAATATTTGCAAAAGACTTATCTGATAAAGGACTATTATCCAAAATATACAAAGAACTTTAAATAAGCATATGAAAAGATGCTCCACATCATATGTAATCAGGGAAATGCAAATTAAAGCAATAATGAGATACACTACACATCTCAAAGAATGGCCAAAATCCAGAACACTGACAACACCAAATGCTGATGAAGATGTGGAGCAACAAGAACTCTCATTCATTGCTAGTGGGAGAGCAAAATGGTACAGACACTTTGGAAGACAGTTTGGCAGTTTCTTACAAAACTAAATATGCTCTTACCATATGATCCAAGAATGGTACTCCTTGGTATTTACCCAAATAGTTGAAATTGTATGTTCACATAAAAATCTGCACACAATGTTTATAGAAATTTCACTCATAATTGCCCAAACTTGAAAGCAACCAAGATGTCCTTCAATAGTTGAATGGATAAATAAACTGTGGTACATCCAGACAATGGAATAATATTCAGCACTAAAAAGAAATGAGCTATCAAGTCATGAAAAGACAAGGAGGAAACAAATTCACATTACTGAGAAAGAAGCCCATCTGAAAAGGCTACATACTGTATGATTCCAACTATATGACTTTCTGAAACAGGCAAAACTATAGAGACAGTAAAAAGTTCAGTGGTTTCCAGGGATTATGGGAGAGGGTAGAATGAATAGGTGAAGCACAGAGGATTTTCAGGGTAGTGAAACTACTACGTATGATACTATAATGGTGGATATATATTAATATAAATTTTTCCAAACCCATAGACAACACCAAGAATGAAACCTATTGTAAACTATGGACTAAGGGTGATAATGATGTGTCAATGTAGGCTCATCAACTGTAACAAATGTACCACTCTGAGGGGGATGTTGATGATAGCGGAGGCCACGTATGTATGGGGGCAGAGGGTGTATGGGAAATCTAGGTACCTTCTGCTCAATTTTGCTATAAGGTGGTTTTGTTGTTGTTTCCCTAAAAGAGTCAAATCATATTTTCCCTGAGCATTTGCCTAGAAACTCAGGCCAAACGACTGCAGCAGATAACATTAAAAGACAACGCTTGGAAGCAGGATATATAGCTTCACTATTTTGGCTGACTGGTTCCCATAACTCTCAAAACTAAAGTTAGCCAATAAATTTCTATGTAGAAACTTTAGCCAGATGGAATAAATACATCACTTGACATAACAGTAGAAGCAGTCCCTACCTTATGATCAAGGCCCCCAT
>NW_007791219.1:0-1888 GCF_000696425.1 Galeopterus variegatus
AAACTCTCTAGACCTATTAATAATAAAACAAACAATAAAAAGTTTTAATGATCAAAATGTTTAGACAGATCATTGAAGATTTATGAATGGCAAATGAGCACATGCAAAGATGCTCTATATCACTACCGTTAGGAAATGCAAATTAAAGTCACCATGCAATGCCACTACATATAAATTAAAATGTCTGAAACTTAAAAACCTAACCACACCAAGTGTTGGAAAGGGTATGAAAAATTGAAACTCTCACACGCAGTAGAGGGAATGTTCAATGACCCAACAGTGGAAAGTAGTGGGATGGCCTCCTTAAAAGTTGCGGCCCCGCCTTCCCACTTAGATTTACACAAGACAGGTGAAAGCACGCACTTCATACAAAGACATGTACATACACGTGCATAGCACTTTCGTTTGTGATAGCCCCAAACTGGAAGCAGCCCGAGTATCTATCAACAGGAGAGTGGATGAACGAATTGTGATATATTTGTACAATGGAGCACTACTCATTAGTAAAAAGAAATAAATGATCCACAAACAGGAGAAAATGGGTGAATCCCAAGGAGTTGCACCGCATGAAATAACTGAGCAAAAAAACTGTATGATTTGCATAAAATTCCAGAAAAATGCAAACTAACCTACAGCGACAGAAAGCAGAACAGTGGTTGCCTAGGATGGGAGGGGCCGGGGTAGAGAGTGGTTGCCTAGGATGCGAGGGGCCGGGGTAGAAGGAAGGGACTGCGGAAGAGCAGGAGGAAACTGGGAATGACGAGCACGTTCCCTATCTCGACTGCGGTGATGGTTTCACAGGTATATACATATGTCAAACAGAAGAATGTAAGCTTTAGTTTATGTAGGTTCTTATATATCCACTGCACTTTAATAAAGTCATAATTTAAAAAGTCATGAGCGTAACTTTTCTAAAGTTCATTAAAAGTATAAACCCAAAAATCCAAGAAGCTTAATGATTTCTCACACATACAGGTACATCACAATTGATTTGCTGAAAATCAGTGATAAAGACAAAAATCTTAAAAGCGGTGAGAGTCGAGTTGCATTCTGTATAGAAGAATGAACAGAAGAACCACTACATACTGTCATCAGAAACCGAGCGGGTCAGAGGCACTACATACTGTCATCAGAAACCGAGCGGGTCAGAGGAAAATAAAACAGCATCCCCAGCTTGCTGAGGCAAACGGAAATACATACAAAGTAAAAGCTTGAGTTAGAATTCTGTATTCATCAGGGGAAAAAAGTCCTACAAAAATGAAGCTAAACTAAAAATATTTCCAGACAACCAAAACCTGAAAGATTGGTTGCAAGCAGCTCTGAATTTAAAAAAAAAAAATAGTAAAATTTCTTCAGGAGGAAGAAAACCGATACAAGAAGTAAATTCAGATCTAAACAGAGCGATAAAAGTGCTTCGAATGGCAAATATATGGATAAATACAAACGCCTTTTTAAAAAAAAAAAATTAATCCCTTGAAACAGTAACTGTGTTCAAAGCAACAGTAATAAGTGTATCTTGAGGCTTGTAGCATATATAAAATTAAAGTATATGAAAGCATTAGCACAAAACATGGAGGCAGGAAATGGAAGTAGAACAGCGTAAAGGTCTTTATGTGTGAAGTGGTCAATATCATTTGATATGTCTCCAAATAATACACATATTGTAAGCCCTAAAGCACACACATATTGTAAGCCCTAAAGCATACACTAAAAATTAAAGCAAAGAAGTATAGCTGACAAGCTAATGGTGGAGATAAAATGAAGAAATACTAAATTAATTCAAAAGAATACAGTCAGGCCGGCCCGGTGGCGCACTGGAGAGTGCGTCGCTTGGGAGTGTGGCAGCGCTCCCGCCAAGGGTTCGGATCCCATGTGGAGACCGGTTCCC
>NW_007791220.1:0-1887 GCF_000696425.1 Galeopterus variegatus
AAGTTTTCTATGTTTACTTTGCTACAAAATTTAAAAATTATACAAATTATAAATATTGAATTTTATTTTAAAAATTCTCCATCTATGAGGGAACTTTAAAAAGTTCACGGAAAAATACAATGAAAAGATAATACAAATCCTTCCATGAACTTTTTGAAGTACTCTCTTATTACGATGATCATAGGATTTCCCCTTTATTCTTTAATAGGGTAAGTGGCATTGATTAATCTTTGCATGATAAAATTGCATTTTTCAAGAATAAACTCAACTAGGACTAAACTTGGTAATTTTTGCTTAGGATGTATGCATTGATGTTTATGAGAGAGACTAGGCTATATTTTTCCTTTTTTACAGTATCCTAGCCAAATTTTGGTGTCAGGTTATGCTAAACTCAGAAATTTGGAAGTGTTACCTTTTTCTCTGTTCTCTTGAAGAGTTTATGCAAAACTGGTGTTATTTCTTCTTTAAAGGATCAGAAGAATTCAGTAGTGATGCTGAGTATTTATATATATATTTCTTTAATCGACATGGGACTATTTAGATTTTCTTATTTTGTTTTGTTTTTGTCTTAGTGTGTGTATTTATCAGTTTTAATAGGTTGCATTTTTCTAGAAATTTTTCATTTTATGTGAATTTTCATATTCATTGCCATCAAGTCACTTTTCAAAATGTCTTGGGAACTTTTAAATATCTGTAGAATTCGTTGTGATGATCCATTTTTTTCCTTCATATTGATAATTTACACCTTTTCTTTTGTTTTTGATCTTGATCAGATTTGCCAAGAATTTGTCAATATTTTAAATCTATATGAAGACCCTATTTAGAGTCTTTGTCTATAGATAGTAACTCTATATTTATATTCAATTTAATTAGCGCCAGCTCTTATATTTATTATCTTCCATCTACTTTCTTTGAGTATACTGTACTAATGCTTCTCTAACTTCTGAGATGTACATTTAGTTAATTAATATTTTTACCTTTCCTTTTTAGAAATATAGGTATCTATGCATATAAGGGTCCATCTAAGTATGAATTTAGCTGCATTCAGTTTGGATATATTTTCATTTAATTATCATTCAATTAAAAATGTGTATACTCTGAACAATTTAAATACTCTGCAAGTAGCTGAGACTTGTTTTATGGCATAGACTATGGTTCATTTGTATGCTTCGTGTGTATCTAAAAGAATAGGCACATTCTTCTTATCAGGGGCAGTATAAATTAGGTCAACTTTGTTAATCCTGCTGCTTAAATCCTCAAAATCCTACTGAATTTTTTCTGCTCATTCTATCAGTTTTTAAGGGAGGGTAGAAAGTTTTTCTCACTGGTTATGAAGTTGTCTATCTTTCCTTTTAGCTTGACTGCTTTTATTTATTTTGAAGCTAAAATATTAGTTACCTGTATTTAGAATTGTTACATCTTCCCATGAAATAATAATTTTAACAATACACAGTGTCATTCTTCACCTGTACAGTCTATCTTGATTTTTGTTAGTATAGCTAAACCAGTTTTCTATTATTCATAGTTTTATGATATATATTTTATCAGTACTTTTAATCTTTGTTTCTGTGTTTAATATATATCTCTGTGAATTTCATACAATTGCATTTTTTAATCCACTTTTGGTATTATTTCTCAAGCAGAAGATTTTGACTGTTGACATGTTTTACTGCTTTTAAAGAGTTTTACTGGCCACATTGGTTTGGGTGTATGTATATTATATCAAAATTTATAATTATCTGTTTATTCTACCCATTTAATATTATTATTTTTTTCTCTTTTCTTGCTCTCTTTTGACAACAGAGAACCTGGGCTGTTTCTAATCATTTCCCCTCCTTTGCAAGCTCTGAACACTAATTACTCTGTTCCTAGCACCAAAAAAAAAAA
>NW_007791221.1:0-1887 GCF_000696425.1 Galeopterus variegatus
TCCTTTATAAATCAGACCCTTAAATAAACCAGGAGTGGCTTCAACAGCTGAATTTAAACCTTGGTCCCATGCAGAACTCCAAGCCATTATAAAGGACTTCCCTCACCCTGAAAAACCAAGTTTACAGAAAATTTTTAAATTCTTCAAGGGGCTTGTGATGCAGGGCTCTCTATATAAATATCAATTTGTTCATATGACAGTGGACATAGGAGATGCTTGAAACAGCTAGAAAAAGCCTGCTGGGATAACCCAACTAGAGACCTTTAAAGATCCTAGTAAGTATGTGCTATGGGTGAAATGTGCCCCCCAAAGGTTTATGTATTAGAACCTTGGCCTCCATTGCAACAGTGTTAAGAGGGTGGGAAATCCTATTATGGTAATCAAAATATGGGGCCTTTAAGTGCTGATTAGATTGTGAGGACTGTACACTTGTGAATGGATTGATCCATTTGTGGAGTAATGGGCATGGTTCTGATGGCTTTATTAGGAGAGCAAGTGAGCAGATTAGCTCTCTTGCTCAGCCCATTCTTGCCTTGTGATACCCTGTGTAACTACCAAGGAAAAGGACCTCACCAGATGCGTTCCCTAGACTTTGGACTTCCCAGCTTTGGAAACTGTAAGAAATAAATTTCATTTCTTTATAAATTACTCAATTTCAGGCATTCTATTAAAAGCAACACAAGATGAACTAATACAGTATGCCTCCAAAGAATGAATACAAAAAGCCAGAAAAATGGGCCAACAGTTATTAGAAGCTATTCCTGAAGCATTCCTAATGAGAATATACCGGAGGCATAATTCAATCCTATAAACAGAAAAAGGATGAATAAATGAATCTGCTGGAGACTATAAAATCTGCCTAGAGGAAGTTTTCAAGTAACACTTCAGCCTTAAAAGTTAAAATAAGTGGTTTTATCAGCCCATTTTGAACTGTACACAGAAATAAGTGACTTATTAAGAAAATATAAATTAGAATGGGAAAAAACTCCCCTATAATAACTGCAACATCTAGCAGACATTTTGAAAGGACATTAGACCAAAAAAGGAACCATCAGGTAAACAAATTAATGCCCTTACAACAGTTCCAGGTACCTCAACCTAACTTTAAGAAACCTACTCCCAATTTTGTCCCTGTTGAAAGGGATGCCTGTCATTACTGTAAGAGGGAGGGGCACTGGGGAAAAAAAAGGTTCCCCTGTGGAATAAGAGGAAATTAAAACAACTCCTACATTCTTTTGACAATTCTCAGTGTTGACGGGGCTCTGAAGAATTGCCTAGTAAACTACTTCCCATAATTCCTTTAGTTCAACAAGAAGAAACCAAACTTAAAATCAATGAAGAAATTTGTATTGTACTGGTAGAAACCGGAACAACTCTTTCTACCTTAAACCCCACCATGATACTTCCCTGGAGAAATTCCTTGGAGTAATGAAAATATCTCAGTGGTGGGAGTTTCAAATCAAGTTCAAAGGATTCCTTCCAGAACTGTTATTCTTGGTGCTTTCTCCAAAAACCATGCCTTCCTATTACATGATACTGCCCCTGTAAATCTAGTAGGCAGAGATCAGCTCTCCAAACTTGCAAGCACAATAAAATTCTCCTTGGAAGAAACAGCTCCAGGTAATAATTATAATAATAATTCCAGATCCACTAGACATTGAAATATGTATACTTCAGACCCAAATTGATTGCCCCAAAGAAGCCAGTATACCCCATGGAAAAATAAGTGCCATAGATCTGTCTGTAATTCCTGGTACCTTATGTGCATCTTCCTTCACAGATGTAGGAAAATTTAAAATGCTGACCCCATTAAAATTCAAATTGACAGGCCGGCCCAGTGGCGCACTGGATAGTGTGCTGCTTGGGAAGCGCGGCAGCGCTCCCGCC
>NW_007791222.1:0-1887 GCF_000696425.1 Galeopterus variegatus
GTTTTCAAATTTATCAGCCTACAGTTGTTTATAATAATCTGTAATGTTTCTTTGTGTCTCTGTGGTTTCAGTAGTAATGTTTACTTTTTCAGTTCTGATTTTTGTTATTTGGGTCTACTCTCCTCTTCTTTTAGTTATTCTAGCTAATGGACTATCTATTTTGTTTACCTTGTCAAAAAATAACTATTTTTATGCTTTGTATCACTTTTTTGGTATCTATTTCATGTAGTTCTGCCCTGATCTTAATTATTTCCTACCATCTACTAATTTGGGAGTTGAACTGTTCTTGTTTTTCTAGTTCTTTTAGGTGTAACATTAGGTTGTTTATTTGAAGTCTTTCTATTCTATTGATGTGAGCATTTATCACAATAAACTTCCTTTTGCAGTATCCCATAGGTTTTGGTATTGTTTGTTTTTATTTTCATTAATTTTAATAAAATTTTTGATTTCCTATTTAATTTCTTCTTGGACTCATAGGTCATTCAGGAGCATGTTGTTTAATTTCTATGTATTTGTATAATTTCCAAAGTTTCACTTGTTATTGTTTTCTAACAGTTAATAATTAAAATAATACTTAAAACAGATTATTGTTTTAATCTTTTGTGTTCTGAAAAGATACATGAAATGATTTCATTTTTTTATAATTTGTTGAGACTTGATTTGTGACCTAGCATGTGGTCTGTCCTCTGGAATATTCCATAGCTGATGGGAAGAATGTGTATACTGTAGTTGTTGGATTAAATGTTCTGTGTATGTCTGCAAATTCCATTTGGTCTCAAGTGTAGTTTAAATCCTTTGTTCTCTCTTGATTTGTTTCCTACATGATCTGTTCAATGTTGAGAGAGGAGTGTTAAAGTCCCCAACTATTATTATATTAGGGTCTATCTCTCTCTTTAGGTCTAATAGTGTTTGCTTTATATATCTGGGTACTCTGATGTTAGTTGTGTATTTATTTATGCTTCCTATGTGTTGTTGCTGTATAGATCCCCTTATCATTATTTAATGACCTTCTTTGTCGCTTTTTATATCTTTTGGTTTAAAATCTCCCCATGAGTTCACTATCATAGGACCAGACCTACAAGAAATCCTCAAGGAACTCCTTCATCTGGAAACCAATAATCACCATTATGAATACACAATAAAGAATAAAACCCACTGGTAGAGCAGATATGCAAATGAGAAAGAGAAAGAAACTATCTTATCACCTCCAAAAAAACAATAGACACAGAAGACCAAATTAAAAGGGAAAAAAAAGCAACAAAAGATACTTAAAACAATCATACAAAATCAATAAAATGCCTGGAGTAAGACAATATCTTTCAATAACAACCCTAAAGATAAATGGATTGAACTTCAATTCCGCACTTGAAAGACATGGAATGTTTGAATGGATTAAAAACCTAGACCCATCTGTATGCTGCTTACAGGAAACTCACCTCACCTGTAAAGACTCACACAAGCTAATAGTGAGGGAATGGAAAAATACAAACATGCAAATCAAAACCAAAAACAAAGAGGAGTAACTATTCTCATATAAAATATTTGTGTGCTTTTAATTTATCTCATCACTACTTTATTACATGCTTATGTGTTAGGTAAAATGTCCTGTTAAAATTATTTTTAAGTATGGGTATTTCATGTTTTTGGTTGTTATTATAACTGACACATACTTTTAACATTTTTGTTTTTAATCCTTTTCTTTTGAAGTGTAGAAACATAATAGGTTTGGGTTACTGACCTTGTACTTTATTAATTACTAAACCCATTAGTTCTAGTGGTGTTTATGCAGCTTCATTATATTTTTTTTTTTAATGTGAGTGATACTTATTTCTGTTTATGAACACAGTTTTGTTTCTTTTCAATCTGTATTTACATCTTTTGCTTGCT
>NW_007791223.1:0-1887 GCF_000696425.1 Galeopterus variegatus
ATCAAATAAAATAGAATTCAAACCAAGAAACATAAAAAGAGACATAGAAGCACAATATATAGTGAGAAAAGGATCAATACAGCAGAAGATATAACAATAAATATATATGAACCTAACATCAGAGCACCCAGAAATATAAAGAAACTATTACTGGATCTAAGAGGATGAGAAAAGGATCAATACAGCAGAAGATATAACAATAAATATATGAACCTAACATCAGAGCACCCAGAAATATAAAGAAACTATTACTGGATCTAAGAGGAGATATAGGAACACACACTGTCATAGGTGGAAACTTTAACAGGCTGCTCTCAGCCTGGACAGCTCTTCAAAAACTAATTAGCAAAGTAATAGTGGATTTAAACAGGACTTTAGACCAAATGGACTTGACAGACATACACAGAATGTTTCATCCAACAAGGACAGAAAATGCATTCTTCTCATTAGCACACACATCATTCTCCAGGGTGGACCACACGTTATGCCACAAATTCAGTCTCAACAAATTTAAAAATATTTAAATCATAGCAAGTATATTTTGAAACCACAATGGAATAAAATTAGAAATTAATAACAAACAAAAATTTGAAAACTATACAAATTCAGGGAGATTCAACAACATGCTCCTGAATGAGCAATGAGTCAAAGAAACAAATAAAAATACAAGAACAATTTAAAAGAACTTAACAGATACTTTACAAGGAGTACCAAGAAGGAAGTTTATTGCAATAAGTGCTTATAAAAAGAATAGAAAGACTTTAAATAAACAACCTAATCTTACATCTCAAAGAACTAGAAAAACAAAAACAACACAATCCCAAAACTAGTAAGAAAGAAATAATTAAGATCAGTGCAGAACTAACAAAATAGGGAACAAAAGAACAATGTAAAAAATCAACAAAACAAAAAGAGAGAATAAAATAACAAAACTCGGAAGTGCAAAAAGAAGACATTACAACCAATACTACAGAAATACAAAGAATAGTTAGAGACTATTATGAACAACTATATGTCAAGAAATTCGAAAACCCGAATGAAATGGATAGATTTCTGGACACATACAAACTACCAAGGCTGAACCAAGACTAAATAGAAAACCTGAACAGACCAATAACAAGCTGGAGATAGAAACAGGAATCAGCAATCTTCCAACAAAGAAAAGCCCAAGACTGGATAACTTTACTGCTGAATTTTACCAAACCTTTAAAGAAGAACTAACACCACTCCTTTACAAACAATTCCAAAAAAGAGGCCATTCTTCCAAACTCATTCTATGAGGACAGCATCACCTTGATACCCTAATCAGATGAACTACAACAACAATAAAAAAGAAAGCTACAGGCCAATATCCTTGATGAAGATAATGCCAAAATCTCAACCAAATCTTATGGGAACAGAATACAACAGCACATAAAAAATATTACACAGCACAATCAAGTGGAATTCATCCCAGGGAAGCAAAGATGATTCCACATATGCAAATCAATAAATGTGATACAGCACATCAACAAATTAAGGACAAAAACATTATGAATATCTCAATAGATGCAGAAACAGCACTTAACAAAATTTAATATCCTTTATGATGGACAATCTTAACAAATTAGGTATGAAGTAAAGTATCTCAACACAATTCAAAAAACCCACAGTCAACATCATCCTGGGTGGGGAGAACTGAAAGCTTTTCCTTTAAGAACAGGAAAAAGACTAGGAAGCCCGCTCTCACCACTCCTATTCAACATAATATTGGAAGTTTTAGCTACAGAAATCAGGCGAGAGAAAGAAATAAAGGCAATCTGAATTGAAAAAGATGAGGTCAAATTATTACTGTTCACACATGACATGATCCTATATATAGAATCCATAACCTCTACTAAAAATCTC
>NW_007791224.1:0-1887 GCF_000696425.1 Galeopterus variegatus
TATTTATACAGTGGAATACCACTCTGCTATAAAAAAGAATGAAATTCTGCAATTCACAGCAACATGGATTAACTTAGAGAAAATTATGTTAAGTAAAATAAGCCAGGCACAGAAAGAGAAATACTGCATGTTTTCACTTATATGTGAGAGTTAATATAAATAAACAAACAAGTAAATAGAAAAGAGACAATAGTCACAATAATTCTTTGAATTTGTTAAGAGAAGTGAATACAACTGAAGTTGCCAGGGGTAGGAAACAGAGAGAGGAAGGGGAAAAAGGGAGGAATTGGTAAAGGGCCATGAAAACCAACTGCATTGTACAATGATAAATAAAAAATAAAAAATTAAAATAATAAAAAAATTTAAAAAATAAATCTGACAGAAATCTGAATGGATTTCAGCATCGTACTGAATGTCCTAGCTCTAGCTAGGACAACAAAACAAGGAAAAGACAAACAAAAAATATATAACTGGAAAGGAAGAAATAAAACTGAGATTTACAAATTACATGACTATATTCATATAAATTCTAAAAGACTATATAGAAGAACTTTAGAAATAACATGTAAATTTGCAAGGTTGCTGGATGCAAGATCAATATACAAAAATCAACTGTATTTCTAAATGTGAGCAAAAAACAATGAGACACTAAAATTTTTAAAAACTAATGATATCACAAACTTCTTTACCTGAAATTAATGTAATAAAAATGTTTAAGACACATAAAATACCTATATATTATTGAGAGTTATTAAAGAAGGCCTAAATAAATACCATGTTCTTGAGTTGAAACACTCAATTTTGGTAAGATGTAAGTTTTTCCCAAATTAATCCTTAGAATTAATGCAATTTCAATCGTAAGTGCTGTAGTGGATTGAGTTGTGCACCCCCCAAAGTTTAGTGTGTGTAGACTGGATCCCCACTGTGACTGTTAAGAGGGTGGGAAATCCTATTATGGTAATTGAAAGATGGGGCCTTGAAGAGATGATTAGATTGTAGGACTATGACGTAGTAAATAGATTAATAATGGTGGTCAGAGGCATGGTTCTGAGGGCTTTAAAAGGAGAGCACGTGAGAGTCTCTCTCTGCTCTGACATTTTCTGCCATGTGAGGCCCCTGCATTGCTGTAAAGCCACCCCAAAGAAGACCCTCACCACATGTGTTCCCTGGACTTTGGACCTCTTGGCTTCTGAAACTGTAAGCAATAAATTTTGCATTCTTACAAAGTACCCAGTTCCGTTTATTTTGTTATAAACAACAGAAATGGAATAATACGAGTGCATCATTTTTTTTGGTAGAAACTGACAGGCTGATTTTACAATTTATATGGGAATGCAAAGGGCCTTTAGTAGCCCAGAAAGTCTCAAGAACAAATATGAGAAACTTACATATCAGATATCAAGCATCATTACAAAACCAGAGGGATTAACACAGTGCATTATTGGTACAAAATGAGAAAAGTCAACTAATGGAACATAATAAAGATTTTAGAAAGACTCACACATATATGGCCACTTTATGATAAAGGTGCCATTGAAGTACATGGAAAAAGGATAGTACTTTCAATAAATGGTACTGGGTCAATTAGGTTTTTTTATTCTTATGCAGCTGGGCTATCTAATCTATATCAGTGGCTCACTTATGGTCACAAAAATCTCCTACAGCTTGAGTATCCCTTATCCAAAATGCTTGGGACCAGAAGTGTTTCAGATTTGGGATTTTGTTCAGATTTCAGATACTTACAGAATACACACCAGTTGAGCATTCCTTTTTTTTTTTTTTTTTTCCTTTTTGTCTTTTTTTGTGACCGGCAACGGATCGCAACCCTCAGTGTCGCACCCGTACCGGACCGGGACCGGCCACGGGATCGCAACCCTCGGTGTTGCC
>NW_007791225.1:0-1887 GCF_000696425.1 Galeopterus variegatus
AGTCCTTGGAGACTTATAAATCAGCCCAGTACATACCTTCTTTAAAACAAGCTGCCAATTTTTACTTTTTATCCAACAAACTTTTAAAAAATGCCTATTATTTTTAAGGCACCTTGCTAGGGTGATAACAGCTAAATGAGATATTCTAATGTTTTCTTGCTGTTATTTAATTATGAAAAAAAACATGCATAATCTCTGTCCACTGAGAGCCTACATGCCTTTGATTTCAGTGCTACAATTCCACTAGGAATGCTTACTAAGATTTTCAAGGCACTGCTCCCAAACACCTGACCTCTTCAAGAGTCACATACCTGTTTGGCCCCTGATGTGGGAGTTGCATTGTACCTGGGAGAACTCCCCATGTGCTCTCCTTGGTGTCTATTCACCAAGACCATGGCTCCAATCAAATGCTGCACATAAACTTTCCCTCCATTCTGGACTGAAGAAGAAAAGGGAGGAAGGAGAATAGGCTGGAGACATTAATATCTGCTGCCTGGAGAGTATATAGAACACTACCAGAGAAGAACAATAGCACCACTCCCCTTAGCTTCCCCCTGAGTGTGTCCAAGCCTTAATGTGGGACCAACATACCAGTTACAGACCCCCAGCCTGCAGCAGGATTTGGGGGTGCACTGCCCCATTTGGCCAAACTCACCTGGCAGAACCATGTGAGACTGTAAAATTCATGGACATTGGGCAGCTTTTAAGTTTCAAGTTCAGGGGCCATGGATGACCTCTCAACAATTGCTAACCACCTGCTTTGAGCCGCCTTTCCATGGGGTCAGTTGATTGTCATTTTAATTTCACTTCCCTAAAATTAGTTAGTATGCATTCTATTTACTGAATATTGTATGCAAAGTTGGCTACTGCCCATCTACACTGGCAAACTGCAAGAATATTATCTACCAATCCTTAATTATCTTCCTCTATGATCTGATCTTTCATCCAAATTTCAGAATAGGGGGTGCTAGATTAACTTTCTAACCAACCCAGAAAGACAGTGGAGGAAGGGCACTGACGACATGCAAGAACTTCATGAACTATAACCTGAGAACACTGAGCAGCTAAAAGTCTCCCCTGCTGCTATAGAAATTCTGCAAAGATTGGATCCCACCATCTTACAGTACTGTCATAAATACTTGAGTACTGCATTAGGGCAAAAGAAGAATGATGTTTGTCTCCCACCATTGATCACCCTTTCCAATGAGACTTCAAAGCCTGACCCCAATTGTCCTTTCCTTCTTCCTACCTTGGGTTATGATGGCAGAACTGAGGGGGTAGAGAACAGGTGGGTAATTAGACATGCCCCATGGGATAAGATGGTTGTTATATAAATAACTTTAAGGATTTGGGGGCTATAAGTCACCTTAATGAGGAGGATATTTATTCCCTAATACAAAATCTTTTAATAGGTATTTGTAGAATCAAAAGTATAGAATAAAAGTCATCTGTACTTAGTGAGGGGTTAGCTGGCTAAGGCTGTTTTATAGGCAGGGGTGAGAAAAGCAGTGAGGTTGTTTTTAAATTTTTTACTTTGGAGTCATTTCTGTACAAGATCTCAAACCGATAACTTGAAAACTGCATGCCCTTGCTGTGGAAATCATTGTGGGGCAAACAGGAAACAGATAACGGGCAGTTAGGCTAGTTACAGTTATGCCAACAAGAGAACAGAAGCTCCAAAAGATCACTGACTTTGTAGGAAGGCCAGGGAATCTTTAATGTAGCACTTAAATCGTCTTTGTTTGTCAAACAGCTACTAGTATCTCCAATTTATGAATGACTTTGTCTTCTAAAAGTTTTAGTTGTAAATTGGTTCTTTAAAACACTAAGAATATTTTTCCTACAGAGACAATGTTAGAAATGATTACTAGGTTCCAGGGTAGACCC
>NW_007791226.1:0-1887 GCF_000696425.1 Galeopterus variegatus
TTGACAATGGAGCTGAGGTTATCATGCCCCAGTTTGGTGGGGGGAAAAAACCAATCTGTTAAATCAGTTATTTTGTTTGGTGGCTGGCTGGTACTGGGATCCAAACCTTTGACCTTGGTGTTATCATCACCATGCTCTAGCCAAGTGAACTAACCGGCCAGCAAAATCAGTTGCTTTGTATCAGCAAAGTAATAGACTGGTTAACTAAATTTTTTATTTTTAAATGGTTGTGCAGGAAACTCTTTATTGTGTAGGTACTGCTAGCTTAGTGAACTCATTCAGCTGGTAAACTCGAGAGCCAGATAATCTGTTAAAAACAAAAGTAAACGCCAACACCAAAACTAACTGTATGACTGAATTTCACTGTCGATTAAACCAATGGTTTGTACTGAAACCCTTTACAGATGACTCCCAATTGCTGCCATGCCCTGTTCTTATTGCTACAATTATAGTTAGTATACAAAGTTGCAATCACCTGTTCACCTGTCATGTCTTCTCACATGACATGTTAAGCTCCCTAGGACTTGCCACTGTATCTCTAGCCTGGCAGATAATAAGTGCTCAAAAGTATGTCCTAGAGTATTTTAACACTCTAGATATTCAACCACTATCTCAAATGAGTAACTTTAAAGTAGGAGGTAGAAGAACCATAACATCTTGACAGGGATGTATTTTGAGGGTGGCAGGTTTCTCAGTGCCTTTCAATTCATGACGCCTCTTCTTGAATCTCTGGCAGGACAAACTATGTTCATCATGTCAAATTGAGTCGTCTCTTTCATTGCTTCCAGGTGTTCCTCAGCACCACCGGAGGGGCATGGGTGATGAGCCGAGTCTTTGATGAGGGGTACCCATGGGACATGGTGTTCACAACACGATTTCAGAACATTTTCAGAAATTCTCTCCCAACGCCAATTGCGTCTTGGTTGATGGCGAGAAAGATGAACAGCTGGTTCAATCATGCAAATTATGGCTTAGTACCAGAAGACAGGTAAGTATAATGTATTTGCCAAGGGCTATGAAGAAGAAGGATTCTCCATCTTTCCAGTGGCCTGTACAAACCAGGCAATAACGCGATAACGTGACTGAATGTGAAGGAAAACTTCATACAAACTCACTTGATAATAAAAGCTAATTGTGCTCAGTAACTGAGATTATGTATTTCACCTTGTCAACAACACTTTAAGGTAGTATTAATACCTCCCTTTAATCGTGTGGATACTGAGGCTTAGCAAAAGTAAGTCACTTGCCCAAACTCAGTTAGTAATAAGTGACCCTGACAAGTCACTTGAGCCTCAGCTGCAGCACACAAAAGAGAATGATTTGTCTATGACCTTGTTCATAAAAGCAACACACTCACCTTGTTTCATCCTGTGGGAAAAATTGAATCCTGTAGTTGCCCTTCACTATTTCTCTAATGGCAGTGCCTTCTTGCCCTTATCAAGATGACCTTGATTTCAGCCTGTCCTTTTAATCACAACCTATGACTTATCTATCCCATTAACAAGAACCAAAAATTTTACTTCCTCATTCACAAGGTTTATAAAATGAAATCCACTACCAGATGACATTGCAGCCTGTAGAACCTCAAGATTTCACTCTGGACCACCATGGGTCTGGTGGCACCCAGGCCATTGATGGCACACGGCCCCCTCTCTACTACATGTACTTCTGCTTTCCTCTTCTCCTTCCCTCTCTTTATTATCTCCATTTTTTTCCTTACTTACTTCTTACCTACCATCTTCCACCTCCTACCTCCAAGCTTCTCAGGCATTTTGATTCCACCAGAGCTTTTTCTATAAGCTTTACCCAGCCTGGATGGTGACTCATGGGACTATAAAGAACTTGGTTTAATCCCATAAACCTCAGAATATGTGGAAGCAGCCCAAT
>NW_007791227.1:0-1886 GCF_000696425.1 Galeopterus variegatus
TAAAATCTCACAGGATTCAGGACACTTTTACTTTTAAATGATTTTTAAAATTTTGCAAGACGTTCAATTTTTATAACCTTACGTAGTCAAAAGAAATATTTTAACTAAAGCTGGTCTGCCTGAGATGTAAAGATGATGTTCAATCTAAAAGAAAGTCTTCAATCTAACAGATTGAGTGCTGTAAAGCTCTGAAAGCAAGAGCTCTGAACTGTATGTTTCTAGCTGGATTCTCAGTTTTTGTTTTGTTTTTTAATAAGGCATAGTTTCCCATGCAGTAACATATGGTTTCAATATTTGAGCATTCTCAGCCATTTTCCCCATATGTTTGTTGTAATCAACTAACCACACATGGCCAAATCCTGCCCTTAGACAAGCATAGAGAATGTTCACTGAGGTCGAGGAAAACAAGCACATGTCATGCAGCAACTCGTGGCCCTAAATCAGGCTTCTGACACTATCTTCACAATAATGAATGATACAAATGAACGATTATTGATGTATTTCAGAAGTGAATCTGATTGTAGAAGCAACTCTCATTGCAGAAGCTTATTTGATCTGAGACTGTCCAAGATTAGCTGTTTGACAAAGAAGTTGTTGAAAGAATTGGGGAAAGTTGTGTACCAAGGTATGACTGCATTGGGGTAAATGGATGGGGAGAATCAAGCATCATTTGTAATGTGGCATGTCAGAGTTATCCAGGGCAAATGACCACACCAACAATAATTTAGGATACTACTGGAAGGTATAGAGAATTCTATTCTTTGTTGGGAATGAAAATTGTGACACTGGCAGAGGCATTTTAAGGACACAGTGAAGGTCTGGGACATATTTTTGATCTCCTTTAGACATAGGGCCCTCATCTATATAAATTCAGTACAATTTAAGAAGAAATATTCTTTTGAGCTTCATGGCACATTCACTTCTTATGAGCATGAAATGAGTCACATATGAACCTCACATATTTAATGTAAAAACATACTTACATATACAATAATTCTTAAGAAAATTTGAACCAAAAATGTGATGAAAGAATTATTCTGACAGGTAAATATTTTGAAAATAGAGAAAAAAAAGTGGATGTATTTTGAAATCATAAAGTGATTTTCAATAATTTAAGTTTGACATATTCATATAGAATGAATTTTCTATTGCAGTTTCAATTTGAATCAATTTTTATTCCCTTATAATGTGATATGGTGACATTTATAAATCAGTATTGAGGATATTAGGATTCTTTGAAAGAGATTTCATTTTCAAACTAGCACAAGAAAATTTTTTGATGTATAAGAATGTAATTACCCAGCATTTAATCTTCCTACTTTGGTCCTCTAAGGTGATGATAAAAGTAAAATCATGGGGGGGAAGCACAAATAAAAGTTTGAAAACATCTGACAAATACTGATTTATAGATTTATTTTCCATATATTTTCAGATTTCAAGGTCCTTACTAAGTTCCACGACACATTCAAAGAGTTATATATGTTCAAAGACATATAAAGACTTTTCTCAAACCAAGATCGTCTTCCAAAAAGTCTACAGAAATCTATAATCTGATTTATGTGGAATGATTTAACTCTGTCTGGAGATTTTGAGAGGGCATGGGATTTCTGAATTAATTTTTAGACAAATACAGTCCATTCCTATTCATTGGCTGCATTGGTAAGATAGACTAATTTATGCTGTAGTAACAAACAATCCCTAATTTTATTGGCTAAAAACAAAGTTCATTTATCCCTTATTCTTCATGTGGTTGGCAGGAAGATTCTGCTTTTCATAGTCACTTGAGAATCCAGGCTGAGGAAGCCTCCGTATTTTATTTGTTTTTAAAAACTTTTTATTGAGACAAAATTTATGACAGAGAATTTGCCATTTTAAAGTGTGTAATT
>NW_007791228.1:0-1886 GCF_000696425.1 Galeopterus variegatus
CCCAGAGATGTTTTTAAGTCATCCACGGCCACAGCCTCTTTCAGTCCAGCTGGTAGCTTTTTCGACAGTGCAACCCTCTTCAGAACTTAGTTAAATTCCCATTGATTTGTTTCCACTCAGCTCCTCATATTAAAACCCAACTGTTTTCTAGATGCGCCTCTCTAGGCTGAATTTCAGGCACCTTGAGGTTTTAACAAAGGGTGTGATGGCCACACCTGATATGACTTTTACCTTGAGACTCTCACAGAGTGTTTCTTCGTTTTATTATTTTTTCTTAAGACTAGAATATTCTTTATTGACTATTTGTGGATTATCCATTTTGAAGAGTCACTACAGAAAGTTTAAAATTCACAATTGGGGACATAGACGGAGTAAAATTTAAAACTCTCATCTGCTCCAAGATGATATTATGTGTTCCAAGTACAAATATGTCAGAAGTTTTACTAAAATGTAATTTGTCACTTGACTTTTGCAGAAGCAACTAATGGCCAGAGGGGCAGGGACGGTGTCTGTTTGCCCACTTGTTAGGCAAACAGCAGGATTTTCCAAAAATGGCCCTAGGTTCTCACTCTAGTCGTCTGGATGATGAACTGCTGGGGTGGGGATGGGGGTAACGGGTCACACTTTTTTCCAACGTGGGGATAAGGTGTTTGTGCCCAAGTTCAGCTTCCCGTGGCCCGCCCCAACCCTTCTCCCTGCTAGCGACACAGCTCCTCCACAAGCCTCCCTCAGGACAGGTGACCCCCTTCTCCTGCGGGCCTCTGTGCACCGCTCGGGCACCTGGAGTGCTCACTTAGTTTCTCTCTCTCTGGACAGAGATGAGAAACAGTTGCATTTTTCAATTCTGCAAATCCAGATTTTCTAGACTTTCTCTTTCCCTTTTATCTCTGCCTGCAAACAGGCTAATTCCCTTTGGAGCACATCTCTTGTCTGTAGGGCCTTATATAATGCAGTGTGTTCGTTTTCTAGGGCTGCCGTAACAAAGTACCATAGACTGGGTGGCTTAAACAACAGAACATCATTTCATAGTTTGGGAGGCTAGAAATCCAAGATCAAGGGGTCAGCAGGTTGGTTCCTTCCGAAGGCCCCAAGGGAGGATCTGCTCCAGGCCTCCCTCGTTGGGGTGTAGATGGTCGTCTTCTGCCTGTCTTCCCTCTGTGCGTGCTCGTGTCCAAATTTCCTCTCTTTATGACACCAGTAATATTGGATTACGGCCCACCCCAATGACCTCATCTTAACTTAATTACCTTTAAGATCCTGTCTGCAAATACAGACACAATCTGATGTACTGAGGGTTAGGACTTCAACATATGGAATTTTTTGGCAGGGGGGAGACACAATTTAGCCCACAACATGCAGTAAAGAGCAACCGAGACATACCAGACAGTTTCTGTTTCCCAGGCTCTTCAACTAAAGCCTCAAGTGCACAAGAGTATCAGCTTTGCAATTCTTGTAAGCAAGCATCTTACCAAATTTTTCCCACCATACAGGTGTAGCATGTGTCACCCTCTTTCCTGCCTTTAGTAACTGTTCCTTGTCACCTGTTACCTGCCCCTAGAGCTGGTGCTACCTATTTGCTGTTGTAACCCACTACGTCTAGTAGTCAGATTTCTGTACGAGTCAGATTTTGCTCGGTTATGTTGCATAACAAAGCTGCACTAAATAGCCGTAGATCACCATTGTCAAGGCTTATTTGCATTCAAGTCTTATTTAATGTTGGCTAGAGTTTGGCTGCCGTCTGCCCCACCGCTCTGCTTCACATGCCGTCTTCATTCTGGGACCCAGGCTGAAGGTGCAGCCCCTGTACTAGAACTGACTAGAGAGAAAGGAGCAGAGGTCTGGCAAAGCCACAGCTTGGCTTTTTTTTTTTTTTTTTTTTTTTTTTT
>NW_007791229.1:0-1886 GCF_000696425.1 Galeopterus variegatus
GGAAAGGGCAGCTGGACCTTCAAGGCACTCTATATTCCAGGTCTTTGTAGAGAGACTGAAACGTGCTTTAGGGTGCTTTTGAAATTACCACGGTAAGGTAGGGCCTTATAATGATTCAGAGTACTCAGTATTTTGGAAAAAAAATCTGGATCTCTACACCTGAAATATATCAGGAAAAACCACTGTGCTCCTATAAAACATTTACATCAGGAAAAGAGGTGGGGGGAGGGGGGAGGGAGGTGTAGGAGAATGGGGTGGTTCGGGATTTAGGAATTTAACTGGTGGGAGGATCCTCATGGTTCGGGATTTAAGAATTTAACTGGTAGGAGGATCCTCAAATAAGGGAGTTGGAAGAAAACAGGGGCTGAACCTGGTGGAATCTCAGCTTCTCCACTTATTGGGTAGAAAGTTTAGGTGCAGCTGCCTGATATCTTCAATGAACTGTTTCCTAGTTTGTAAAAATGAGCTAGTGATGTCTAAATAGGAGATTGCTATGAGGATTAAATAAGATAATCGAATCAAAACACTTAGCACAGTGTTTGGCTTGGAGTAGGCATTGGACAAGTGCTAGCAGGAAAGGTGAGAGAGGAGCTAGAATTATTTAGAGTTCAGCTGGGACTGCTGAGAAGGCGAAAAGCCCTGACCTACCTGACTGGTGCTAGTGTTTGCTACATGCCTGCCTTCTTCAATATTTTGTCCAGATTAGTCTGGTCTGAAATATGGTCACTTCAAGCTGACTTTGACTTTGATTTAACTAAGAAATTCATAAACTTGGAAATAAGTCAGTGTTTCCCAGCATGTGTGCCATGAAACACCATTTCCTTTAGACTCTGCTAATAGTGACTGAACTTTGTCCTCCTTAGAAATTGACAGTGCATATTCACCAGTGCAAAAGTACTGCCCCAGATTTGTTTAATTCAGTGATTCTTAATCGTAACTGATAGAGCACTTATCCCATGACAGCTATTAATATCAATCAGAACACATTTTAGGGTAATTTCTTGATAACTATTATTTGCAAAGAGAATTGCTTTTTCAACTTTTTAAAATTATATTCTAAACATTAATTTTTTAAGGTTGTACCAGAATGTTTGTTTTCTAAATGAACTTGATGATGGTATTAGCTAGGAGCACAGTGCGCTAACAGGAAGGCACACTATTATAAATAGGACTTGCATCCTTCATTCAAGCAGCTGCTGTAATCTCACTTTCCTTATTAAGCTTTTCTGGAATAAATAAAATAGTATAAATTCCCAGGACCCCATTCTGTCCTGATTATCATTTTACGTACTTTTTCAAATATAATTCCAATATAATTAGAGTTGCCTTTTGTCCCAGATGTCTTCGAGGAGACATATCCCAACAAGTAAGTGATTATAGTTAATTCAGATACTTATTCAGTCTCTGAAGAAAACACCAAATTGAAGAGTATATAGTTAATATAAAGAAAAAAATCTTTAAAAGAGAACTTTTTAACTATAAATCAGGAAAGCTTCAAGCTTGTACAGACTAGACAGAGAATTATAATAAGCCTATCATCCCAGTTTCACAACCACCTATTTCTGGCCAATCCTGCCTCATCTCCTCTCCTACCCACTCCTTCTTTTCCCATCTTATTCTGAAGCAAACTTCAAACATCATTCATTCAACTTTTCATAAATGTTTCAGTAATATATTTCTGAAAGAGAAGGATTCACTCTTTTTAAAAGCATAACAACACTGAAAAATTAACAAAGTATTAAACTATTCATTGTTTCATAAAATTTTTAACAGCTCACTTATTTGTTCAAAATATGGTTCGCATTATGATCGACTGATATATCTTTGAATATTTTTAAAGTATATGTTCCTTCTCCATTTTTTTCCTCTTGCAATTTGTTTGTTGA
>NW_007791230.1:0-1886 GCF_000696425.1 Galeopterus variegatus
ACTCTAAAGAAACTGACTTTTACAGACTTTGTTATCCAAGTTCTTTGGGTTTTTCTAACGCATGCACAAGAAAAAAAAAAATCATGGAATAAAAACAGAGGGAGCAGGCCTAGGGGTAATAAAAACTTCCCCTGACTATATTTGCGTAAGTAATTCCTTTCTTTCACTCTCTGTGTTGAACCCATATGAATTGAGTTCTGCTTCCTGCCAAGACTGACATACAGAGGGTTCAACAATGTTTGCAAATAGTATTCCATCTTTACAGCAAGCCCCTCGGTGTCACCCTTAACCACTTCCAAATTGCTTTAACACATTATTATATTTGTTAGCTCATGGAGATATATTTGTTAAATTAGCTCGAGTAATACTTTACGGATATTTCAGTGTTTGAGAGCATCAGCGTAGGTCCTTACCTCTCTCTGTATGAACAAGGTCAGTAGTTTTGGGAACCACAATAACTTTGATTGGACTTAGCCCTGTTTTTCCACATTTAGCTTCTTCAAATGTATATTCCACATCAAATTTCAAATACAATCCCAAAGTAGGTGCATTGGAATTGCTGCCAAGCTGCTATTCCAATAATTACTACTGTTCTTTTGAGTAATATGTTTGAAAATCTGGGCATACTCTAACTTAGCTTTAAATGGAGTAAAGGATTAGAAAATTAACTGCTCAACAGACTTCCTAAAAGAATCTCACCTTCTGAAGTGTTCCAGGAGTTCCCCTAACAAAATTGAAGAATGTCAACATTTACCTCACGAAACAAATGTTCTATTTCTTAGCATACACTCTGCACTCTACTGTTTGACACATTCATCAAATCCCATAAGGACATTGACAGCAAACAAATTATAACAGCATCTTGTCATTTCACACCCATCACAAAATCAGAAACTGGCAGTGGGTAAAAAAGATCTTTCCTGGGGTGTGTGGGGAGTGATCAGCATATCTGAAGATACCGCAGTTCCTGAAAGGTAAATCCCTGGTTATGCACATACTCCCTCACGTTCCCATGACACCCACGCACGCACTGTTTTGAATATCTAATTTTTCATATCTGATTCATTCTGATGTCAAATTTTTCTATATGGAAATAAGTCTACTGAGTATTTACATTTTTTTTTTAATTTTAAGTAAAACAAGAGACAGAATAGTTTCTCACCAAAGGGAAATGTATGTCTGACTTGGGCATAAACCTGTTCTTTTTAGATGCAACACCAGTGGAGAAACGAATAGGGAAGGGGCTGTAAAATATATTCTAGGACAGCCTGTTATTCAATTAAGTTTAATCAATTTATATTGAGTCCATATCTATTTCTACATGATGAACTACGTCATGGATATTCAAGGACAAGTAAATGCTAGTTCTATCATTAAGGAGTTTATAACCTGATGCATAACCCTTCAAACTCTTATAAGTTAAAAAATACCACTTGAAAATCTTATAAGTGGAAGGAACTAATTCTCATTACAAGATAATTCTCATTAGAAGCATCCAAGAAGTTTCATATAGAAATTGACAGAGGTGATGGTCTTAAAGTGTGAAATGATTTCAGCAGTAGAACAAGTCAGATTAAGCATCGGTCAACTGAATTCTAGCTAATAGCGTAACTAAGGATATGGAGGCATAATAATGCATCCTGTGTCCCTGGACTGACTCTTAAAAATAATTTATTCTTCAATTTAGTGTACTTATTAAGGGTAGGCACACTGGATTCAGACAGACATGTGCACCAATATTCCACTTACCAGATATACAGTATAAAGTCTTCATCTTGATCACTATATCTGAAAATGAGAAGTGTTATACTACCTAACTTAAAAGATTTCATTGAATATGCAGTTGGATAATGCATGTAATTGGTTAGTGTTGTAAAATCAAGCAC
>NW_007791231.1:0-702 GCF_000696425.1 Galeopterus variegatus
AAATAGTCTTGGACAACACTATAAACTAACTAGACCCAAGGGACATATACAGACACTCCACCCAATAAGAGCAGAACATAATTTTCTCAAAGTGCACATGAGACATTCTCCAGGTCAGACCTTATATTATGCCACAAATCAAGTCTTAATAAACTTAAAAAAGATTGAAATTTTACAAAGTATCTTCTCTGACCAAAATGCAATGAAGCTAGAACTCAATGAAGAAGCAAAACTGAAAAAGCCCAAATGTATGGAAATGAAACACACTTTAATTTCCACATTTACTGGACGCACAACCAATTAGTCCAAGATGAAACTATGAGGGAAATTAGAAAATACTTTCAGACAAATGAAAAAAAACACAACATACCGAAATTAAAGAATGCACTGAAAGCAGTGGTCACAGGGAAATGTACAGCTTTAACGACTACATGAAGAACAACTGAACATGAATAACTTAACTCCACATTTAAGGAATTAAAAAGGAAGAGCAGGCTGGCCAGGTTGCTCAGTTGATTAGAGCAGATAACACCAAGGTTTGGAGTTCAATCCCTGTTCTGGTCAGCAAAAAAAAAAAAAGAGCAAATAAAACCCAAAGCTAGTAAACTAAGGAAATAAAGATTAGAGGAAAGATAAACGAAACATGGGCCGGCCCGGTGGCGCACTGCTATAGTGCGCCGCTTGGGAAGCGCGGTGGCGCTC
>NW_007791231.1:1636-1886 GCF_000696425.1 Galeopterus variegatus
GGCAGGCCGGGGCCGGCTCACTGGCTGAGCGGGGCATGGGAGCAGCACCGACGGTTGCGATCCCGTTGCCGGTCCCGGTCCAGTACGGGGGCGACACTGAGGGTTGCGATCCGTTGCCGGACACGGAAAAAGACAAAAAAAAAAAGATAAACGAAACACAGTACAAAAAACACAGAGGTTCATCAAAAACAAAAATTGGTTATTTGAAGAGGCTGATAGAATTGACACATCTTTAGCTAGATTAAGCTAA
>NW_007791232.1:0-1886 GCF_000696425.1 Galeopterus variegatus
TTGCATTGATTTGTATATCACTTTGGGTAGTATGGACATTTTCACAATGTTGATTCTTCCAGTCCAAAAGCATGGGATATCTTTTCATCTTCTTGTATCCTCTCTAATTTTTCTCAGCAGTGGTTTGTAGTTCTCATTATAGAGATTTTCCACATCCTTGGTTAATTCAATTCCTAAGAAAATACTTGTGTATTTTATTTGGTCATCTGATTATGCTTCATTTATCACCATTACATAATATAGCATCTTGTAACTTAGCAGTTTAAAGAATTTATTATTATCTCTCATGATACTGTTGGTCGACCAGGCTTAGCTGAGTGGTTCTCTCTCTTGAGGTCTTTCATACAGTTGCCTTCAGGGGATGGCTGGGACTGAAGTCATCTGAAGACTTACTGGGCTGGCTGACCAAGATGGCTCACTCAGGATGAGAGCTGATCCTGGCTGTGACCTGAGGGCTCAGTGGGGGCTGTTGACCAGAGCTCCTATACATGGCCTCCCCATGTAGCTTAGATCCCTCACTTTATGGCATATGGGTGACAAGAAGTCATGTCCCAAAGAAAGTTTCCCCAAGTGGAAGCTGAAAGGCTTCTCATAATCTACTTTTGTAAGTCCAAGAGCATAATTTCTGCCACACTAAGGCCAGCCCAAAGTCAAGGGGATAGGAATTAAACTCAACCTCTTGATTTAAGGAGCAGCATGTAAGTAAAGTGAGGAAAGGAATAAATGGGGCTCTTTTTGCAGATTTCCACAAACTCCCTTGCACTCTTTGTAAGTAAGTATTTTCTTTATGCATCTTTCTCTGTTTTCCTTTGACAAGATGATCCTTCAGTTAAGTGTTAAAGTTAAGCAGGGGTTTGCCATTATGAAGGACTATGTAGAATCTAAGATTTTATCCTTTTGGCAAGCTAACAAGTTAGTCTGCCACACTTTTTTAAGTATTGGTAGAAAACATGAGATGCCTGGATCAGAGACAAATGCCACCTTATTACTCACAGCAATAGAAGAAGCTAGCATATCAGCTTTGGTTCCCTGAGCCCCAGTTCCCATGGGGAGGCGTGTAGAGGGCCAGAAGACACCTGAACACACCGTGGTTGTGTCACAGGAGAGAGACTCTGAGCGTAGGGAACTCAAGTCTTTTGTAATGAGCGGTAAGCAAACCTGCCCTTTTGTTCCAGAGGGAGACACTGTTTCTATCTTCTAAGGCTATTAGCTATAGAAATATCCTTGAAAAGATAGTCCAGAACAAAGGCAGTCAGTATCTCACTCCAAAACATGCAGAAATGAAAGAGACCCACGGAGAATTGTCTTTCCACAACCATTTGATGGTGGCTGTTATAGGTGTGGAAATGAGGGGGATCACCCAGAGAGAGAAAAGAAGCAAGAAAAGCTTTCTATTTTGGAGATTGCAACAACTTAAAAAGTGTGACTGCAGAAGTAAATGGGGATACCACAACCTCAAAGAACTGTTCATAACCTATTCAAGGTTTTGAATTTATTCTGCAGGTGATACTGAACTGCTGAAAGGCTTTCATGAGGAAAAGACATGATCACAGCTGGGACATGATAAGGTTACTCAGACAGGTTCTGTAGAGAATTAAAATTCCTGGAGGAGGAACACTCATTTAGAAGGAAAGTGATTGAGCAGAGCCTGAGCTGAGATAGTGGTGACTGGAGTGAAGAATTGGTCATATGTGCACATGACAGATGGCAAGAAGACAGACTCCACAGACACAGGTCAGGCCACTGCTAACATTTCCGAACATGCTGTATCCTCATTATTGGATGATATGTCTCCCTCGCCAACCTCTTAACTTCTCCAGGGGAAGGACCACACTCTATTTTTCTTTGTATCCCCTATGTCTGATTCAATTTTCTTTGATTGATTG
>NW_007791233.1:0-746 GCF_000696425.1 Galeopterus variegatus
AAGTAAACTCATCAGACCAAGCTCCTCTATCTAAGTAAACTAATCAGAGAAAGCTATTCGATCTAATTAAACTCATCAGACCAAGCCCATCAATCTAAGTAAACTCGTCAGACCAAGTTCATCGATCTAAGTAAACTCATCAGACCAAGCTCCTCTATCTAAGTAAACTAATCAGAGAAAGCTATTCGATCTAATTAAACTCATCAGACCAAGCCCATCAATCTAAGTAAACTCATCACACCAAGGTCATCGATCTAAGTAAACTCATCAGACCAAGCTCCTTTATCTAAGTAAACTAATCAGAGAAAGCTATTCGATCAAATTAAACTAATCAGACCAAGCCCATCAATCTAAGTAAACTCATCACAGCAAGCTCATCGATCTAAGTAAACTCATCAGACCAAGCCCATCAATCTAAGTAAACTCATCACAGCAAGCTCATCGATCTAAGTAAACACATCAGACCAAGCACCTCGATCTAAGTAAACTCACCAGACCGAGCACATTGATCTCCGTAAACGCATCAGACCGAGCTCATCGATCTGTGTAAACTCATCAGGCCAAGCTAATCCATCTAAGTAAAATCGTCGGACAGAGCTAATTGATCTAAGTAAACTCATCAGACATAGCTCATCGATCTGTGTAAACTTATCAGGCCAAGCTAATCCATCTAAGTAAAATCGTCGGACAGAGCTAATTGATCTAAGTAAACTCATCAGACATAGCTCATCGATCTGTGTAAACTT
>NW_007791233.1:1579-1886 GCF_000696425.1 Galeopterus variegatus
AGGAAAACTAATCAGACCCAACTAATCGGTCGAGGAAAACTAATCAGACCCAACTAATCGGTCGAGGAAAACTAATCAGACCCAAATAATCGATCTAGGAAAACTAATCAGACCCAACAAATCGATCTAGGAAAACTAATCAGACCCAAAAAATCGGCCTAGTTAAAATAATCAGACCAAGCTAATCTATGTAGGAAAAAATCTAGGAAAAGTAGTCAGACCCAAAAAATCGACCTAGATAAAATAATCAGACCAAGCTAATCTATCTAGGAAAAAATCTAGGAAAAGTAGTCAGACCCAAAAAATC
>NW_007791234.1:0-1886 GCF_000696425.1 Galeopterus variegatus
AGAAGCTGAGAGATACTCAGCTCTTCCCAGGAATGAAACACACCATCATGTTTCTCCTGTAGAGTAGAGACAACCGTGAGGGCTCCTAGGTACCTGCAAGCTCATAGTCCCCATGCACATGCTCTACAGGCACTGCCTACTTAGGGTGAGGTCTACTGGGAAACAGACTTGAAAAATGTCAGAAAAATGCACAATAGCTACAAATACTAATCAAGTGTCCTTTATTTAGAAATATGAACAGACAACCAAGGATCATCAGATACTTGATAATAGCCAATAACAGAAAAGAATGACCAAGATAAACAGATAGAACAACCAATCTTGAAAGAAATGGATGTAATACAGAAAACAAAATAAATGAGAAACATTCTTGGAAATTATAAGCACAATGGCAAACTTTAAAAATAGCAAAAGATCAGAATAATTTCCAGATCTATGATATGATGCTATGGTTTAAATATCAAGCTCAAAAACAAAAGCTGAAAGTAAGTGAAAAAAAAAAAAAGATACACCAGACAAATACTAACCTAAAGAAAGTTAGTATGGCTATATTAATATCACAAAATGATTTAAGACAAAAAGCATCACTAAGAATAGAGACCAGATGGGCTGGTCGGTTAGCTCAATTGGTTAGAGTGCAGCCTTATAACTCCAAGGTGATGGGTTTGGATCCCTGTACGGCCAGGTGCAAAAAAGGAAAAAAATAAAAATAAAAAAGATTGGCTGGCTGATTAACTCAGTTAGTTACCATGTGGTGCTAGTAATACCACAATAAAGGGTTCAGATCCCCATACTGGGCAGATGCCAAAATAAATATAAAAAGAATAGATATCATCAAAATGTAATGATAAAAGGTCCAATTTACTAAGAATATAAGATGATACACTTATAAGCACTTAATAATATAGCTCCAAAATATATATAGTAAAATTTGATAGAACTATAGGGAGAAATTGACAAATCCACTATTATCAGCACCACACTCTCCCGAGTGAGCCACGGGCCAGCCCGACAAATCCACTATTATACTGGGACGTTTCAACATACGTCTCTCAGTAGTAGTAGGTCAAGTAGACAAAAGAAAAAAAATCGGCAAGAATACAGAAGCTTTGAACTACATAATTAACAAGTTTGGATCAAGGACATTTATGGAAATCTATACCAAACTACTAAAGAATATGTTTTCTTTTTGATCACAAATGGAACATTTACAAAAATGTGTGGTGTAGTGGGCCCTACAGCCAGTATCAGCAAATCTGAAAGACTAGGTATCATATAAATCACTGCTTTTCAAACTAATGGCACACAAATCACACACAGATATTAAATGGAGATTAAAATTGTGATGGTGCCTGGGATTCTGCTTTTTGATTAAGCTCCCAGGTGATATCTGATGCTGCTGGTTTACAGACTATGCTTTGTGTAGCAAGGGTTATAGATAATGTTCTTCAACCACAACTTCTGTCTCAGTTTGAACTCCCCTAGAAATGGACCCTAAAGCAAAGATTCAAGAGCCAGTGGTTTACTTTGTTGGGGAAAGAAATGCCAGTTGGGAAGTGAGACAGTGAACAGGGACAAAAAGGCAGCCAATAAAGGTGTATTATCAGGCCAATTACCTCTTTCATCAGCTAGAACTTAATGATCCTGGAGAAACTCTGAGAGCCAGTGTCAAACATATGCCTCACAGTCGTTCCCTTTAGGAGGCAGGGGAACTGGAGTATCACACACCCATTTCCATCATTAATTTGTTAAATGTTGTTTTTCATAGGGAGGTTTTAAGAATCAGGGCTGGCCAGTTAGCTCAGCTGGTTGGAGAGTGGTCTTATAACACCAAGGTCAAGGGTTCAAATTTCCCCCACTGGCCAGCCACCAAAATAAAAAAAAAA
>NW_007791235.1:0-1886 GCF_000696425.1 Galeopterus variegatus
AATAATAATAATCATGTCATAATTAGTAATATTCAAATCTTCTTGATTCATTCTTTAGTTTTAAAAGAAAAATTAACAATTAAAAAGAATGTATTTCATTTTAAAGATATTTGATTTTAATTAGATATTTAAGTATGAGTTATATTTTATACTTACCAACAAAAATATTACACCTATAGTTCCCACTCAGTTTCATGGTTTTAAATTTCAAAGACAGGGCCGGCCTGGTGGTGCACTGGAGAGTGCGCTGCTTGGGAGTGCGGCAGCGCTCCTGCCGAGGGTTCGGATCCCACGTGGAGACCGGTTCCTGCTCACTGGTTGAGTGCGGTGCGGGTGCAACACCGAGGGTTGCGATCCCGTTACTGGTCAGTAAAAAAGACAAAAAAGGAAAAAAAGAAAAGTTTCAAAGACAAATAAAAACTCCAAATGTTTACAAGGAAAGACAGGATTGAAATAACTCAAGTATGATTTTCTCATTTTTGCATTTACTGTACTATCATTGTTTATTTTGAATTTCCAGTGAAATATTTATTTTAAGTTTGTTTAATTGCATCCTGCTTAAGCACAGGAATGTGTAATACTACAGGGGAAGAAACATCAACTTAACCTGACACAAGATTGAATAATTTTAAACCATTACGAACCTCTCTGGAAATGAATGCATACAGCTGAATCTTCCTGTGTGCTATAGGGGAGAAGGGCCGACTGTAAATGAGCATTCTCCAAATTAACAGCCATATAGAATACAATGCTCATTAAAGAATAAGTAATAAAAATGTGCAAATTTGAAACTTACATATTTTATTAAAACTCAACAGTAACTGCAACCATTGTTTAGAACTTAAATCAATAAAAGATCTCCCCCTATCTACCATGAAAGGATTATTTTATCCCTGATACTGTTTAGAACTAGTGATAATAAAATCAGACCCACTCATACTTGGTCTTATTGTTGCTCTTAAAATCTCTGCAGACAATGCACCCCTCTATTATCTGCACCTGGGATGAACAGCTCCTGTTGCCCTGCGTTTGGAACTCCTCTGACTTTAAGTCATGGGAATGGCTGAGATAACCTGGGAAGAAGGTGCAGCTGGAGAAAAGGGGCTGGGACCAAACCCTGAGGCATTCTTATACGTAGGGAGTTAGGGGCAGAATGATGAGGGAGGGAGGGATACATAGGGGCAACTGTATCAGTTGTATTTTATTTCTTCAAAAGAAATAGGAAGTAAGTATAGCAATAATTTTAGGATTGAGATAGAGCTGAGTGACAGATACAGGGCTGTTGGTTATGTGATTCTCTGTATTTTTCTGTATGTTCAAAACATAGTTACTATTTATTTATTCATTCATTTATTCATTCATTCATTCATTCATTCATTTGGCTGCTGGCCAGAATAGGCATTAAACCCTGGACTTTGGTGTTATCAGCAAAACACTCTAAACAACTGAGCTAACCAGCCAGCCTTTTAAAACATGTTATAAAAAATGAATGTAAAGAAAAGGAATAAATGATATTAAATTCTAAGCACTTGAAAGTGAACAGAAGTTCTTTTCAGAATCATCACAAAAAATCTTCATTAGCATCAAGGCTTCCAGCCTAAGCATATTACAATTTCCTGTATTTCCCAGTAGTAAGTGAAAGAAAGAGATTGGAATAGGGTGGGAGTTTAGAACCAAAACTGCATTTATTTGGTGGGCAGGGAATGGTGGAGGCAGCAGATGCAAAGAAGGACTTAGAGACAAGGCACTCCTAATTTTTCTTAAGGTTTTTATCCCAGTGATTCAAAAGTGCCATATAGTCATTCTCTGACAAAAGTTGCTTTTCTTTTCTTTTTTTTGTCTTTTTTCCGTGTCCGGCAATGGATCGCAACCCTCAGTGTTGCCCC
>NW_007791236.1:0-1885 GCF_000696425.1 Galeopterus variegatus
TTTTTTTTTTTCCCCCTTAGACTGTCTCTGTAGCTACGACAACACATTTAACATTTGTTTTGATTTAACCTCTGTTCTCTCCTTATTCCCAGTCGGCAGCAAGGAGAGCTGGAACGTCCTGTGCAAACTGTCAGACCACCACCACCACTCTCTGGAGGAGAAATGCCAACGGGGACCCTGTCTGCAACGCCTGTGGGCTCTACTACAAGCTACACAATGTAAGTGGGACTGGGAGCAGCAAGCATGGGGCTCCTTTCCTGAATGCAGATGCCCAGTAAGCAGCACCCCCCCCCCTCTTTCAAGACCCTCTGCTTGACTTGAACCACCCTCCTTGGGGCCTCCTTGAGGCCTCAGAGAATTGATGTAATAGGACCTAGTTTGGAAAACAACTTCATCCAGCGTAGCCTCGCTGAGACTGAAGGGGTTTAAAGACAGAACCACACGGCCCACTTAGTATGTACGGACCCCAGTCCATGCCATGCCGTGCAGCAATCCGATATGCTTGGTGGGCCTGTCTGGGTTTTTAAGGAAACAAACCTTCCCCTCAGAAAACAGAAAAAGCCACCAGTTCTATTTTGATGGTTCCTTGCATTTAAAACTTTTTGCAAAAAGAGAAAGCAAGCGAGAGCAAGTGAGGGAGAAAGGTAAATAGAATTGTAATGCCTGGCACAGGAGTTCCTGAAACTAAGAAGACTGATTCAGTTATGGAGGGGTAAAAAGTCTTAGCTGAGCCTGTGCTGTGAATTTTAAATGGATTCTCTGTGCAAAAGACATGAAATGAAATGTCCGAGAGATTTCATCTGATATCTTTGTCCTAACCAGCTTTCCCATGCAGAGAACGCCTGGGGAGAGCACCTGGTGAGGTTATCATCCCAGGGCAGAGAAACGGTTTTTCCCTCCTTCTCAATCATATTCACAGAATAATTGCCAGTCACCTGGGTATAGCTTTGTCATTTCTAATCTTTTAATTTGGGGTCTCCTCATTTGTAATATCTTCATCTTAAAATTTTTTTTCAGGTTATTTCCCCCTGCCAAAATAACTGTGGCTGAGAGGCCATGACCCTAGTGAGGCCTCAAGTTTACATGAATCCCAAAGAAAAAGTGGTCATTTCTCTTTCCCTGTTTTTTCTTCCCCTGTTTTCTCCTCGTTATCTCTTTCTGATTTTCCTAAAGTCTCTTTGCCAACCTGACTTTGGCTAAGTCTGGGACTGAATGGGAAAGAGGCAGCGGCTTTTGCTTGGGCCATTCTGGCTAAGAGCTCTTCTTACCCAGGAATACCTGGGGATCAGGGAGGAAGCTTTTCTGGTTAGATTTTCGTGAGTCCTAGAGAACTTCTCAGGGTGACCCCAGCACTCTACTCCTTTTTCGCCTTTTGGAAACAGGTTGCTGTGATTCCCAGAGACCCTATAAACTCACCTCCCTGCTCTGATGTCATCCTCTCTTGAGCCGGTCCCTGTGCTGTGACTAGCAGTAATGAAACGAGAGTCTTACTCTTCAGATCCCGGGACTGTGGTGTATATACATTCATCAACAATTAAATCCAAGTCTTGTTTCTACTTTGGGGAATTTACTTGCTCATTTCAGTGGAGATAGAGATGTGTGATTAAAATCTGAATATTTGGGGCATTAGAATTTATTAGCTATCCAGTCATTGGCTTAGCTTGTGAAGTTATCTTTGGGCTGTAATTTATGGCTTTCAAAGAACTTTCATGTTATTTGATTACATTTGAGCCTCGAATAGTCCCAGGATGTAGACAGGGCAGAAACTATTTCTATTTCAGTTTTACTTGAAGAAATTATGACTCAGAAAAGTCAGTAACTTGGTGCAAGGTAACGTGGCTGGAACAGTAGAAGAGTCAGGACTGATTTCAGAGCATCAGAAGTC
>NW_007791237.1:0-750 GCF_000696425.1 Galeopterus variegatus
GGCTCCCTTAGAAACCCGACTGATACACTTCAATGTAACTCGAGGGGGAAACCGGGCTCCCCTCTCCCCACCAGAAATCAATTAGGGGTTCTTCCAAACTGAGGTCCCCAGAGATGGAATCTGCCTCTCAGGAAGAGGGAGTTTATTTGGGGCCGGCGCCCAGGGCGTGGCGGAGCGACGATCTGGGCGGGCTTCTCTTCCCAGCCCCCCTGAGGCTGGCCGGGGCCCTCCCACGCCGCCAGCCCCGTCTGAGAACCGCGGGGAGAGTGGAACTATAGGCCGGTCCACAGGCCCCGGGGTGCTCCGCGTCGAGGTAAGCAAATAGCACGTCCCAGCGGGGAGCTACGTCAGACAGAGATGACTGGCCTGCCGTCACTATGCCGGCCTTCTTCGACCCCACCCTAGAAAATGGAGGCTGCTTTGTTGTGGGCACCCAGCCTGGTATGATGGGCGGGGGCCAGGCGGGCGAGGAGTCGTCGGGCTTCGCCCCGCAAGTGGGATTTTGCTGGGGGTGACTCACTGAGAACGCAGGGTGGGCCGTTCCGGCGTGTTTCAGATCGCCTCTGCGCAGTTCCTCTGCTGGCTCTCCCGGCCTTTGCCCTGTGGGCCGCCAATATTGTTCCCGCAGCCAGGCCTGGGCACCCCCAGGAGTCCTTCTCCGTGTCGGCTCCATAACCTTGAACCCGCTGCCGCTTATTTGTCTGTCGGGCCTCCCTGAGCCAGAGGCCGACAAAACCGAGCGGGAAGAGA
>NW_007791237.1:1455-1885 GCF_000696425.1 Galeopterus variegatus
TGGGGGTGACTCACGGAGAACGCAGGGTGGGCCGTTCCGGCGTGTTTCAGGTCGCCTCTGTGCAGTTCCGCCGCTGGCTCTCCCGGCCTTTGCCCTGTGGGCCGCCAATATTGTTCCCGCAGCCAGGCCTGGGCACCCCCAGGAGTCCTTCTCCGTGTCGGCTCCATAACCTTGAACCCGCTGCCGCTTATTTGTCAATGTAGGATCGTTGTTGAAAGATTTATTCGTCCTTTGTTGCTCTTGGAAATGCAGTCAATATTCTGGTATCACAGCACATAGCTCTCAGGATCGCGTTGTTTCCTGACGCGGGCGCTCCAGACCCGTCGCCATTTTTTTCCTTTCATCTTTTGTCTTTTTGATAATAGCCATTTGACATGTGTCAGATAATATCTTATTGTGGTTTTTTTTTTTTTTTTTTTTTTTTTTTTCC
>NW_007791238.1:0-1885 GCF_000696425.1 Galeopterus variegatus
TTTTGTTGCTCTTGGAAATGCAAACAATACTCTGGTATCACAGCTCACGGCTCACAGGATCACGCCGTCTCCTGGCACAGCCCCTCAGACCCGTCGCCATCTTTCCTTGGAAACCGGCTTATGGTATTTTATTATAGCAGCCCAAACGAAGACAGAAGCCTCAGTCATAGTTTCAGAGGCTAGGAAGTCCAAAGTGCAGGGAACACGTCTGGTGAGAGCTTATTTTGGTGGTGACTTCAGTGACCCAAAGTATCAAATTGCAAAAAATCAATATGGGCACTTTAATAATATCAATTCTTCCAATTCATGAGCAATGAATATCTTTCTATTTATTTATTTCCTATCAATTTTTCCATCAATGTTTTATAGTTTTTGGTGTACACATCTTTCACCTCTTTGGTTAAATTTGTTTCTGAATATTGTATTTCATTTTTGATGCTATAGTAAATGAGATTATTTTCTAGGTTTCTTTTTCATCTAGTTATTTGTGTGTAGAGATACCACAGATTTTTGTATGCTAATTTTTATCCTGCAACTTTACTGTATTCATTTATTCATTCTAACAGTTTTTTTCTGATGGAGCCTTTGGGGTTTTGTACATATAGGATCATGTCAACTTCATATAGAGATAATTTTACTTTATCCTTTTCAATTAGAATACTTTTAACTTTATTTTCTTGTCTTCTCATTCTTAAAGTATTTCCGATACTATGTTGATTAGGAGTTGTGAGAATGAGCATCCTTGCCTTGTACCAGATCTTGGAGGAAAAACTTTCAGTTTCTCCACATTGATTATGATATTAGCTGTGGGTTTTTCATAAATGGCCTTTATTATGTTGAGGATCTTTCCCTCTATACCTAACCTGTTGAGAGTTTTTACCAAGAAAAGATGTTGATCAAGAATATGTTGATTAAAATGATCACATGATTTTTGTCTTTCAGTTTGTTAATGTGATGTACCACATTGATTGATTTTTGTACATTAAACTAGCCTTGCATGCCAGGGATAAATACCACTTGATCATGATGTATAATCTTTTTGATGTGTGGTTGAATTTGATTTGGTAATACTTTATTAAGGATTTTTTCATCAATGTTTATGAGACATATTGGCCTGTAGTTTTCTTTTCTTGTGGTGTCTTTGTCTGGTTTAGGTATCAAGATGGTGCTGGCCTCATAAAATGTGTAAGGAAGTATTCTTTCCAGCTCCATCTTTTGGAAGAATTTAGGAAGTATTGGTATTCTTCTTTGAAAGTTTGATAGAATCCAGCTGTAAAGCCATCTGTTCCCAGGCTTTTCTTTGTTGGGAGGTTTTTAATTACTACTTCAATCTCTTTGTTATAATTCTGTACAGGTTTTTATTTCTTCCTGATTAAACCTTGGTAGGTGTTTTTTTATATAAATTTATCCATTTCCTCTGGGCTATTAAATTTGTTGGCTTATAATTTTTCATTATAGTTCCTCATGATCCTTTTTATTTCTGAGGTGCTGCTGTAATCTCCAATTTCATTTATGATTTTATACATTTGAATCTTCTCTCTTTTTTGTAGTTTCTATTTCCTTTTGAGTGAGCTTTGGTAGTTTGTATCTTTTAAGAAATTTGTTCATTTCATCTAAGTTATCAAATCTATAGATTCAAAGTTGTATAAAGTTGATATAAAGTTGTTCATAATATTTTCTTAATATCTTTTTTGGGGGCAGCTGGTTGGTATGGGGATCTGAATTTATCTTTTTAATATCTCTGAAATCTGTAGTGATGTCACCTCTCTAATTTCTGATACTGGTAGTTTTTGCCTCTTCCTCCCCCCCACCCCGAGTCAGTCCGGATAGAGGTTCATTGATTTCCTCAGAGAACCAGCATTTATTTCATATATATTTTTTTCTA
>NW_007791239.1:0-1885 GCF_000696425.1 Galeopterus variegatus
GCAACAGTTTCAGAGGCTAGGAAGTCCAAAGTCTAGGGAGCACATTTGGTGATGGCTTTGACGGTGGTGACAGTGACCCAGGGGTCTCATGTGGTAGAAAATGGTGGAGCAGAGAGAGAAAAGAGGTTTATTTGTCCCATGATTTTGAGACAGCTGCATCTGGCATGGGCCCCAGGCAGCTTTTACTTATGGCAGAAAGTGGGAATGAGATCACATGGCCAGTGGAAGCAAGAGAGAGAAAGAGGAGGTGCCAGGATCTTTTAAATAACCAGCTCTTGCAAGAACTAATAGAGTGAGAACTCACTAACTATCCCTCCTTCCGCCATGGAGGACATTGATCTATTCATGAGACATCAACCTCCGATGACCCAAACAGCTCTCAACACTACCACATTGAAGATCAGATTTCAACATGAGCTTTGGGGGGACAAAGTTTTGGGGGACAAACATATCCAACTATATCGCCTATGTTTGAATATTTATAGAAAGAACATTTACACTCACTCCACCTAGAACAAACACTTGAATTAGATTAAAAACTCATGGAAGGCAGGGACAAGTTCTTTTTTGGCTAAACCTCACACCATCTTGCATAAGAAAAAAATACTTGATATGCAATTTGGGGTAGGATTGATCATGTGGCTCCTGTGAGTGTAAACTGGCTGGTGATTGTGATGAGCAGAGTACTACTTATTCTAGAAGATTTTCTTTCTTCTGAAAAAGGTAGAAAATGCTGAACTCTCATTATACACAGTAGGATGATGCACTGTTAATGTTTCCTGCCTACAAAGAGAAAATGAAGCTGATTAAATTCAATCAACTTTCATTTACAACAAAAGTTTAAATGCCTATATTCATTGTACTTCCAACTGACCATGTTTAGCTTAACATAATAAAATCCTTTACTGAACTCCATTAAGGTGGAAGTCTGCCAGTCAACCAATCAGCTCTATTGAAAGTTTTAGATGCTAAAGTTCGATGTTGACTTTAATGCAGGACAGAGAGTTTAAAGGCAATAATATAATTAACAGATTAACTAATTTTTGCAAATGTGTATATCACTTATTTTAAAACATTAATTTCATTTATTTGAAGTAAAAGTCTAGACCCATAGACATTCACAAGGTGATAATTTAAGGCTCTGAGTCAAGGTAAAATGACCTAAATATCCCCAGTGGAAATGGAAAGATATCTAAAGCAAGCATGATGGGACAAAAAAAAAAAAAAAAAAGAAGAAGAAATACAGAGCTGATGTCAATAATATTTTTTTCTAGCACATTAACAGTTTAATGCAAATTAACAATGAGATGTCATTTCTATCAAATTGTCAAAGTGATGTGCATTTGTTTGTTTTATGGATCAAACTCAATGTTAGCAATTATAATGGAACCAGACATTTTTACTCATTGTTTATTGGAGTGAGGATTGTTACTACTTTTATATTGCTATTTGTTTCTCCTATAAAAATATTTTTAAAACTTGACTTAATAATTGACTGGGAATGTATCTTAAGAAAATAATCCTGTATTCACACCAAGTATTACATACAAGGATGTTAAACATAACATTACTACTTATAATAATGAGAGATCTGGGGAGGGGGGAATATATTTCCCACAACGTGGGAAGTGTTTAATAATTTATGGAATAATCAAATAATGGAATGCTATGGAATCATCTAAATCATATATTTGAAGACTAATAACACAAGATACGTTCATAATGTGTTAAGTGAAAAGCTCTGTCAGGCAAATGTATGTTTAATATGATCCTCTTTTTTGTTTTTTTGTTTTTTTTTTACTAAATATACATGTTTTTATATTAATATGATATATATTTATAGAAAAACGACTGTGATGGATAGATATCATTATGTCAGCAATGG
>NW_007791240.1:0-1885 GCF_000696425.1 Galeopterus variegatus
ATTTTCCTCAAGCCAGTAAATATCTCAATTAAAAACTAATAAGTAAAAATTTCTCAGTTTAGGCCAACCCGGTGGCGCACTGCTACAGTGCGCCGCTTGGAAGTGCGGCGGCGCTCCCGCCGAGGGTTTGGATCCAACATACAGACTGGCCACTCACTGGCTGAGCGAGGCGAAGCGGGCACAACACTGAGGGTTGTGATCCCGTTGCCGGTCCTGGTCCGGTACGGGCGCGACACTGAGGGTTGCAATCCGTTGCTGGTCACGAAAAAAGACAAAAAAAGGAAAAAAAAAAATTTCTCAGTTTAAAAGTTTACTACACTTTGTGGTTACATTCCTCACTTTATTTTCTCTCCTGGTAATATAATTATATTTCAATATTATAAAATGTGCTATAGCTCTTTAGCCTTTTCCTTATCCTTTGCCAAATAGAGAATGAAAGCAGGTCATACAGATTAATCTTTCTTTTTTGCTTATTTTAATATCATTTAGAAAGGCTACATAAAATATAAATTCAAAATTATAATTTTTCCATTAGTAGCTATCTCTTTGTAAGCCCCTGGGTAGGAGGCATGGTTTTTATTTCTTCAAGATATCTAGACAATTTTAGGATATATGTTGTAATAATCAGAGTAAAAATGCTTACTGCTCAAATGCACCACAGCAAAATTTCTGTGTATTAACATGAAAATGTTAGTTTTTGTTCATGCAAAAACCAATGTAGATGTTCCCTGTAGGCAGGATTTCTACAAGAAGTGATTCAGGAATACTGTCTCTTTTCATTATAGCTGTGATATTTTTACTAGAGGACAATAAAGTCCCCACAAAATGGAATAGAGATAAAAATGTACATGGAGATTTTTATGGAATGGTTAAGGAAGCATGTTACATCATTTTTAAATTTTCCATTGATTAGAACTAGTCTTTTATATGTACTATATAAGGAAGACTATGATATGTAGTCTTAACCTATGTAGCCTTCTAGCAACGCAAAATGGTCTGGGTAAGATGTAGCATTGTTTCCACTGCAATTATTAAAATTGTATATATATATATATACATATATATAAATATTTATGCACATATTTATGAATATGTGCAATCAATTCTGTACAATATTTTGAAAATAATGTAAAATTTTATTTCGAGCAATAGCAATTGCTTTCCAATCTCTTCTTCTTAGAAACAAAACTGTTTTTTCATTGAACTACCAGCTGATGGTTTTCTGATTTTTGAATTACATGTAACAAAAATACATTGAGTAACATTTTTTGGTTTCACTTTTTATAAACACACTCAAATACATATATGCATGTGAAAGGATGTGTATATATATGTATACACAGACACACAAGTGTACTTCAAAAAACTAGGAGAGAAATAGAATTTAAAAACAATATGAATCTTTCCATGAAATTTTTGAACACCCTTTGTATATATATTTATTCTGAAGTAATGCAGTCTGTGATGATTGTTGTATTTATTTGCTTAAGAGAACAGCACAACTTAAAATAATTAACTCTCAGGAAGGAAAATTAATTTAAACAAGTTAAGATTTTTTTTCATACATGATTTTGATTAACTTTCCCTCCAGTAAATTCATTTTCTGAAATATAATGTCTATGTCTTTCATTGTAGTGTACTTATTTTCTAGTAAACAACAAACATATCGAAGATAGTATCTTTGGCTTATAAAAAATGCTTACATATCTTGTCTGTCAATATTCACTAAATGGGTTTGAGTAAAATGTGTTTTTGCAGATGTCTGCTCAGTAATATTAATCTTAAATTTGTGGTATTGTTGTATTAGGGTTTTGTGTAGAATAGAGAAAACAATCCAGATATTTTACCTTGTAAGGAATTTAATATGGAGAAGTGGGTATTTATG
>NW_007791241.1:0-1885 GCF_000696425.1 Galeopterus variegatus
GCGCACTGTAGCAGTGCGCCACCGGGCCGGCCCCTAGATCAATATTTTAATAAATTTAGTATTACACACATCAATGGTAGAATACATAGAATAAAATATCATGTACTTGGTTAAATAAAAATTAAACATTGTGCATGACAAATTCATTATGAAAAAATTAGTAAAACATATGCTAGATATAAATATTTACAAAATATTTATACTAGTAAATATTCCTAGTTATAAAACAGAAGAAAATTACTGGTTAGCACAAGCATAGAAGTAATCTTGGGAGTTGCTCATAGAATCAACAGGAAGGTTTGAGAAGCAAGTTTGAGTCAGAAGCAAGGCGGGAAAAGTGTAGCAAAAGTCCTATACAGGAATAGCATCATCTCACCAGAAAGTCATCGTGAAGCTTCTAGGCCTTTTACCACAGCCACCTCAAATTATTTCTAACTTCCTCCATATTCAGCATCCCCGGCAAAAGCATCTGACTGGCCATCCTTACATCATTGACTCTGATATACCTGTTGTAAAATGGAGAGAGAAAATGACATTTCCCATTTGGCTTCCAGCATGGGAGAGAGGATGGAGTTCTCCCAAGTTAGAAAGGGCATTTATTTGCTGGGCAGCCCAGATAATTATTTTCTACTAAGAAGTTTACATTTATTTTCATTCAAAAATCTTTTATAAATCAAACAAGGAAAGGACAGATAGCCAAACAGAAAAAATAAACAGGGCGTGAACATGCAACACAGAAGTAGAAATACAACACCCGACAAGTCTATTACACATCTAATTTCTCTAGTGATCAGATAATGCAAATTATTAAAACAACTGAAATGAGCAAAAAAAAAAAAAAAAATCAGCCAGAATTAACAAAGTTTGTAAACATCCCGCGCTCAAGAAGATATGAGGATATGGACACTTTGACACAGCATTGTTGGGAATATAAATTGGTAGGACAGTCTCAACTATATTTCTACCAGGACATAAGCTCTCTGAGAGCTGCCATTTTTTTTTTTTTTCTGTTTTGCTTATTGCTGTATTCAAAATGCCTATATCACTGCCTGGCATGTTGTAAGTTCTTAAAAGCTCATTTAATAAATCAACATTTAAATTTTATACAGTCTTTTGCTATACAATTCCACTCCTAGAAATTTACCCAAAAGGATGTAAACACGTGTCTTGGTTTGTATCTTGCTGCTATAACGGAATACCACAGATTGATAGTTTATAAAGAACAGAAATTTATTTCTTACTGTTCTGATGGTTGGGAATTTCAAGATCAAGGAGCTTTGGCTGTCTGATGAGAGCTGCATCCTTTGAAGGAGGTGGAAGGGCAAGCTGCCAATGCTGTGGGAAACTTTTTTACAAGGGCCTGATCCCAATCAGGAAGGAAGAGCCTCTAATCACCTCTTAAAGGCCTTACCTCTTAATACTTTCACATCAGCAACACCTAAAATCCTAACCACTCTTTACGTTTTGGAATATTTTTTTCTAGTTTTGTTTTTTACGTAAATTTTTTACATAGTTGAGATTGTATCACCTATCTTATTTTCTTGCATGAAACCTTTTATATTATCCCTTTAGCATTAAACATTTTCCAGTGACACAGCAATACTTCCAACATATTTTAAATAACCACATATATAATATCATAATTATCATATCAAGAGTGAGATTTGCTCATTGCATTGTGAGTAATGCAATGTCATTACTACACACTGGTCACTCAGGTTATTTACAGACAAGAAGAAGATAAAGGGCCACAGTCTAATGATTCTACAACCCAGCAACAGGCCTGTGTATTCTGACTCTTTCCTGACTCTCTGGAACAGTTTTTGCCTCCTTTGTATGACTGTGCACAGATTTCCTCTTCCTTCCTTCCTTCCTTCCTTCCTTC
>NW_007791242.1:0-1885 GCF_000696425.1 Galeopterus variegatus
CCTAAGCCATCTGCACCTATACAGTGTACTGTCTACATGAACATGACTCACACTTTTCCACTGTCTTCAGTAATATGGCTTTAGGAAACTCTTGCCCAGGAAAGATGAAGCTGCAAGTAACTTTTTATTGTTACTGTCTGTCCTGAAAGTACTCCATTAGTCTTGTCGACTCCCCAAGACTCCCTGGGAAATCCTCTCCTTGCAAACTTTATCAATCCCTTGCCCAATCCTAATCAAGTCCTCCAACTGAAAGACCATCCTTAGACCAGACCCCCCCAAACCTCATAAATACCCCACACTGCCCTCCCCTTTACTAGATGCTACTAAGACTCTGCCGAAACAGAAAGCTCCCTTACCTCGGTAAGCTACAAATGCAGCTTTGCTTTGACTACAAGCTATCTGGTGGTGCTTTGGGCAGCCAGCATTTAACAGTACTATTTTTACCTCAATTTCACAGGTGAAGAAATTGAGGTCCAGAGAGGTTAGTTAATTTGTTCAAAGACACAGATCTAGTCAGTGGTAGGTCCAGGGTTCAAATCCTGCCATTCTGATTCCAGAATGTACACTTCTAGTCACATGTCTACACTGCCTCCCTGTACATTTGAAATCATATGATATAGTCACCTGTTCTTTCTCCACCAGTGGTCAACCATGTGGTAAAAATCCCAGAGAAGCCAGAACTTAAAATGGCTCCCTGACCTAAGCCAGTATTTAAGTTTGCTGAAGCCAGGATGGTGTTTTCAAACTATCCGAGCCCCAGGGCACTCCTGCCTGCTTAGATCATTCCACAAAAGGAGGTGTGATATGGGGTCTGTTAATACTTTCCTTTGATGTCCACCTGCCTGAGCCACAGCCACCCTGGCCCTTACCACAGAGCAGGACGTCCCTGCCCACCACCATTGTGACTCTGGCACCCAGGGGTGACTCGCTCCCCACTTCCCACTGAAGTCCATTTGCTTCTTTCTGCATCCCTTCCCCCACAGCCACCTTTCCCCATCCCCAGCCCGATGCCTTCCGTGACTCTGGCACCCAGGGGTGACTCGCTCCCCACTTCCCACTGAAGTCCATCTGCTTCTTTCTGCATCCCTTCCCCCACAGCCACCTTTCCCCATCCCCAGCCCGATGCCTTCCCTATCTTGCAATCCTGCCCGGGATGCCCAGCATCCTGGAAGTTCTAGCAGACAATACCTTGGCAGTAGAGAGCAGGCAGGCAGGTGGACGCACACTGCTGGTGGGTGAGGAAGCTTTCCCATCTGGCAACCCCTCCCAGATGGAAAGGAAAAACCAACACAAACTATGAAAGAACATGTGTCTTCAGGCTCCCTCTCCTTACTGCCTGTGGTGCATCTCTTCTGCCAAGGGTGGCCATGGGCCAGGACCTCCTCAGACAGGCCCTTGGGAAGCAAAACCCTCTGGGAAGAGGAGGGGGGATTAGGTTAAGTGGGAAGCTGAGCCTTTAGCCTCAATTTTTACACTCTGCCTCAATTCATGCAGGTTCTTCTGGCCAACCAGGGGTCACAATTTCAGTTTTGTTGTGGGCTGCTTCACTTGAGTTGATGGGGGGCTTAAGACATCGAATTGAAGAAAAAGTGTCAACCTGCTCTTTTAGAAGACCAAAGCCAAGGACATGCTCAGAAGCCCATGGAAATCAGCCAACTGCTGGCAGAAGCACCCCCGTTGCCCAACTCTGGTCCAAGAGTAACCTTCAGTCTGCTGTTCCACCAGCTGGTTATCTGTTTTGGTTAACTATTGCTGAATAACAGACTGTGGGAGGCCAGAATATGCCACCACAAAATATGAAGGATTGTTGAGCTAAAGGTAATTAAGCAGCAGCAGATCCAGGGCAGCTCTCTGCTCTCCCTCTACTGGAACTTAAAATGGTCCC
>NW_007791243.1:0-722 GCF_000696425.1 Galeopterus variegatus
TTCTGCACTTTATGGCAACTCTACTGTCTTGTACTCTGATGTTCATTAATTACAAGCTTTAAGACAATGTTTCTCAACACGTTCCACTGACTACAACTAGTGGCAGAATTAAGAAAATGCATATCATCCAGAATGCTGAGGTCTTATCCTAAAGCTTCAGAGGAAACGTTTCTTCAAAGTCTTGAGTTTGACTTCTTTATAATTTCAGTCCTAGCCATAATAATTAGGCAAGGGAAAGAAATAAAATCATTCGAGTTGGAAAGGTGAAAGTCAGATCGTCCCATTGGCAGATGACATGATCTTATATTGAGCAAACCCTAAAAGGTCCACCAAAACTCTTAGAATGGAAAAACAAATTCAGTAAAGTTGCAGGATACAAAATCAATATACAAAAATTCTATACACCAATAAATGAACTAGCTGAAAAAGAAATCAAGAAAGCAATCCTATTTACAATAGCTACAGGAAAATATTCAATATCTCGGAATAAATTTAATGAAGGAGGTGAAAGATCTCTACAGTGAAAAATATAAAACATTGATAAAGGAAACTGTAGAGGACAATGAATTGGAAAGACATTCCATGTCCATGGGTTTTAGGAATTAATATTGTGAAAAAATGACAATACTACCAAAAGCAAACTACAGACTCAATGCAATCCCTAATAAAATATCAATGGTACTCTACACAGAAATTTTTAAAAATCCTAAAATCATATGTAA
>NW_007791243.1:1318-1885 GCF_000696425.1 Galeopterus variegatus
AAAAGAAAGAAAAAAAGAAAAGAAAAGAAACAAGAAACAACAAAAAAAGAAGACATACAAAATTCCAACAGGCATATATGCTCAACATCACTGCTCATCAGAGAAATGAAAATTAAAACCGCAATGAGATATCATCTCACACCAGTTGGAATGACTATTAACGAAAAGACAAAAAATAAGAAAAATTGGCAAGGATACAGAAAAAATGGAAAAATTACATTGCTGGTGGAAATGTAAATTAGTTCAGCCATTATGGAAAACATAATGGAGGTTCCTCAAAAAACTAAGAATAGAACTACCTTATAACCTAGCAATTCCACTACGCTGTATATACCCAAAGGGAAAGATATCAATAAATTGAAGAGACACCAGCACTCCCATGTTTTTTGCAGCACTATTCACAATATCCAAGAGATGGAATCAACCTAAATGCCTATTAATGGACGAATGGATCCAAAAAAAATAAATAAATAAAACTGTGATATATATATATATATATATATATTACACACACAATGGGATACTATTCAGCTATTTTTTAAAAGATGAAATCCTGTCATTTGCAGT
>NW_007791244.1:0-1885 GCF_000696425.1 Galeopterus variegatus
AATCTCTATGAAAATTGTATTAAGAGGTAAATAAGATGTTAATAAAGTCTATTATAATATTCTAAATTCTATCAATTGTGGTAGAACACTGTAATGAAATAAAGATGACTGCAAACTAATTGATTCTCATTTTCAAAGGAGGTGGGATCATATCTTCTTCCCCCTGAATATGATCATATCCTCTTCCCCCTGAATATGAGGGGGCAATAGTGACTTCTTTTCCCCAAGAAGACAAAGGGAGATTTTCTAAGACTGAATGAAAAAGAGACACCCAGCCAACCTGCAGCTATTTTGTCCCCAGCTGTTCAAGTGATCCCACATGACACATTGGATGTAGGAGAGCAGGGATCCTTCATCCTTATCTAGCCCTGCTGAAATGATAGATTCATGAGCAAAGTGAATGATTGTTGCTGTTTTTAGCCACTAAGTTTTATAGCAGAAGAGTATATAACTACAGCAAATATTGAAGTGGCATCTTAAGTCACATGTCCTAGCAATGTGTAGAGCTGCAGCTGCCAATCTTGTATCCAAGCTTTTGCTCACACTAGAGGTGTAGTGGTTCTCCTTGGTGGTATTGCTAGGATTCTGTCCCACTGAATGGTCTCAGTTGCAAGGCTTATTTTTCAACCTTCAGGTCAAACTAAAGAAGAAATTGAAGCTCTCCGAAGTAATGACTTTTGAGTTTGCAGACAAAGGCTAGAGCCCAGGGTTTGGCCATGGCTTATGGCTACTGGATCCTATTCTCTGATCAGTTAAAGGAGGGACTGTTGCCTCCTTAATAAACATTAACAGCCTCATATCCTGCTCCTCAATAATGAAGGCAAAAACAACCATATTAGTGTGCATTACTTCATGGGATGAACTCTAGGAATAGTATACCTGATAGTGTTTCCATCCCTGTGAAGTTTCCTGCACAAGCCACTGTTCCAAAAGGCTGTGGATGTTGTGTAGAGCTGGGGTAGTGGTAGGGAAGTGGTGTCAGGTAATGTTCCTTTAGTTTGCTCAAGAAGACATGAAGAAAAATGATCATTTTGTGGAGGATAAAATCTTTTATCTTCTCATATAGGAAAATGGCTTGTGTTATGGTAAAGTCATATCTGTATAAAAAATAATGACTATATTTGTATAACATGGCAATGGAACATATAAATATCTAATTAGAATTGATATCAATGTGTTAGCTATAGATTATGGCTACTCTTTCCATAATTGTTTGCACCTAAGAGAAAGTATGGATTCTCAGTCATTATTTGCTCCCAATCTCTATCAATGTGGCAACATTATCTCATGACCATGTTTTCAGAAAATGATTTTATTCACTTCTCAGAAGACAATGTATATGTATGATTCCTATGAAGATAAATATTTACTACATTATTCAAGTATGACCTACAGATTTTTTGTCTGATATCACTAGAAAAATTTTCATTGTTCAACTCATGTCATAAAACTCATTTGCACCTGACCTCCAATACTCAGTGTAAGGGCAATACAGATACAGAATTGTCACATATACTTTATTTCTGACCTGTATTAGAGCTAAAGATTAAAATACAGATATAATTTCACAGGGAACACTATTTTCAGAATTTCAAATCTGTATATTAAATTATGTTGTATGACTGAAATGTATGATAGCTTCCCAGGTAGCATTTTTTCTCTCTTGCAATAGACAGAAAACTAAAAAAGTAAGTCTCATTAAATGTAATTGTGTACATAACCTGCTTTGTTCTAATTTACTCTCAACTGTGGCCCACTTCATAAAACATATACATTCAGCTTTAATTTTGTGTGTTTATTTTATTAAAATTATGTGTTAAATTTCTGTGTCTATGCATATTATCTATCAAATTAGATATTAGAGAATATTAGAAATTAGAAAAAT
>NW_007791245.1:0-1884 GCF_000696425.1 Galeopterus variegatus
CCTGGGTCGATTTCCTTAGGCCTCGGGCTGCTTGCCCAGCCTCCCCTTGTTGCCTGTCTTTTCTCCACCTTCCTGTGTTGTTGCGTGTCAGTATGCCACACATCTGATCAACGACAGTTCTGACACATATCCCAGGATGTGGTGTCCTCCCTGACCGCACACAAGCATTAGAACATAATTAACACATGAATCACTTTCATCTTAACTCCTAACTCTTCATTAACAGCATTTTAAAATGTTACTGTGGCTTGATTTGGAATGCATGTATTATAAATGGAATTTCATTGTAATATTAATAATAATTTCACTTATATTATGTAAATATCTTGTGCTAAGAACTTTATATTCATTATTTAATTCAAACCTGAACAACCTCCTGAAGAAGGTATTTTATCAGCTTTCAGATGAGGAAAGAGTCTCTTAGAGGTGGATTTCCCTCAGATCACATAGGATTGGGATTCTAATACATGTCTGCTTGTTGTTAACATTTGTGCTTTTAACCATGATATTATCTGGACTCACTTACACACTGGGCATGTGATGTACAACTTTTTATAATAATTCATAGTATGAAGACGATCTCACTGTTGGTTAAAATGACTATGATGGGTTTCTACCTTGTTTCTAGGAAAAAATAAGGAAGGAAGTGGGAATGGGAAGGAAAAATGATGACTTCATTTAAATTTTATTGTGCAAAGGTGTTTGTAAAGACCAAAAAAATGCAGCAAGACTGTCTCCCGCATTATTAAGGGCGTGGGTGTGCACACATTCATGCCGTGGGTTTATACATACACACATGGTTCTGAGGGCTTATATGCTGAGCACTTTACATACATTATTTTCTGTTGTAGATCAGGTTTCCCAAAATGCTGATCAGAACCCGAGGCAAGAAATAAAGCACTGAGCACTTACTTGGAGGTACAAATCCAGGGCAGCAAAAGTAAAGGACAGTGAGACAAGAGGAGGCGTAAACTGGATCTGGAGTGAGCAGAGAGACAGGGCGGGCCACGCCACAGGAACACTGCAGCACTGTGTGGGGCTTTTCTAGAAAGACTCTGTTGACAAACCATGCCTCAGGGTAGTTGACTGAAGGATGGAACTTATTTCCCTGTGTCCTTTCTGTCTCCTTTTTTTTCTACTTCTGTGACTTATGGCTAATTCCCTTGTGCTTCTGAAGCTGCCAGATTGTGAGATCTCAGGCCTTGGGGTGTGGGGTTTCATGCAAATCTGAAAGTGGCAGGACAACTGAGCAACTCTGGGCAAGGGTCTGGTTTGCTTAGTTGTGCAGATGTAGCCCAGGGGAGGCCTTCCAAGGGCAAGTAACTGGTTGGTCTCCAGTGAAGCACCTGACTTGAGAGGCTACCAGGCAGAGGGTATCTAAGAGCTGCAAAACATTTGTGGTTGATGTATCTACTTATGATGCACAACAACCCCGAGAGGGACTATTATGTTTCTCACTTTGCAGCTGAGGAAACAGGCTAATTTGCCCAAGATCTCATGGCAATGAGCAGCTAAGACAGAGTCTGAATTCAGATTAGTTTGCTTTTAAATTCTATGCTCTGTCTAGTGTGCTACATAGATTCTCCTGTACTTTTTCATTTAAACAAAGAAGTCAGTGAAAATATTACATGATTTTTGTAGGAAATATAAAGAACAAAGTGATGTAGATTCTCCTGTACTTTTTCATTTAAACAAACAAAGAAGTCAGTGAAAATATTACATGATTTTTGTAGGAAATATAAAGAACAAAGTGATTATCCATAATCTATAGAACCAGAAATAATCATTCAAAAATCTTTTTAGCATATAATCCTTTAGTTTTTCTGTAATATTTTTAAATAGTTAAGATGACAATGCAAATACTATAGCATATTATGCTCTTGT
>NW_007791246.1:0-1884 GCF_000696425.1 Galeopterus variegatus
GATTTCATAAACTCATAATTGAGATCTGCCACTTAGCAGTGGTGACTCTGGGTATTTGCTTTCTCTCTGTGGAAGAAGTTCCACGTTGAAGACTCTGTATTCCTGACATGTAGGATGTTAGGAGCATGACAGGGGACGGCTTTTGTAATGTGATTAGCACATCGTCCTTATGGAGACACTAACTGTTACCTGTTATACCACCATTATGAAGGAAGTGGAAAATAGGCACGTTTTCTTTAAAGAGAAGATTTATTCTTTATATAAGAAATAGAAAATGGTAGGGCCAAGTAACTCTCTGGTATTTGAGAATTTTGCTACTTTTAAAAGAAAAGTCATTTTCAGAAAAGATACAGTGTAGTCAGTCAACCCATAGAAAGGCTCCTGGGCAGGAGAGTGAGGTTTGGGATGGGGGAGGGGAGTTATTACACATGTGTGTGTGTATATGTGTATATATACATGCTTCTATATATTTCTACATTATACAAGATGGTATAATCTCGTTTATGTTATTAGCTTAATTCTTAAAACTGTTTTTGGGAACAACATATGAAACAGTAAAGTTAAAGAAATAGAAGAGGTCGAAAAAATATAAACAGATAATCTAGTCAGGATCAAATGTAATTTTGAAGCCCACTTCATATAGATAAAAATCCATGAAAACTCATTTCATTCTTCTGTAAAACGGTTTTCAATTATTTTTAAGGATTAGTAAACACTGAGAAAAGTGAATAGAACAGCCCAGCGCAACAACGATTTAAAAGGATGGCTAAAATTAGCCTTTAAAATGAATACCGCATTTCTGAATTAAGAAATTGGACAAAGTCCTACTGAGGCTTATCTGGGTTTGGCATTGAGCCTGCAAAAGTACTTATTACGGTCAACCTCTGCTACTGAAACGTTTATTACAGCCGGATGGAGTCAGACTTGGTCAACAAAAAGATGCTGCTAAATGCATTCACTCTGGATGACTTTGTTTTTCACAATATTTCAGTTCAAAATAGTCTTTTTCCCCTTAGTAAAGATTTCTCTACCACCTTTCCCATTTGAAATTTTTAAGTAGAAGTTTTATTAAGGACACGGAGAGTTTGATTAAGCTTTAGAAAAGGACCGTTCTTACGTACCAATGCCCAGATCAGGAAGTGTAATAGACGTTAGTCACACACAAGAAGCCTTCTATATGCTCCACCCCTCTTCTTACTTCCCAAAGGAACTGCTATCACCATTTGTAACATCATGTGTTAATTTCATCTGTTTTATAACTTTGTAGAAATGGAATTGTATATTACAGACTCTTTTGTTTTGAGATTGTTTGGAGATCCAAGCATGTTTTGTATGTAGCAATACTTTGTTCAAGCACACTGCTGTATATTATTCCATTCCATAAATATGTCATGATTTATTTGTTTGATATAGTATTGATGGGCATTATGAGTCCAGGTCCAGGCTATTCGGCACAGTGCCACAATGAATTTTAAGTATCATTTTAATAAACATGTACACACATCCCCAGCTCAGCCCAGTGTGCACGGAGCCGGGATATGTCCAGCAGGGGAGGCAGAAGCTCTGAGGAGACCACATGCCATGTGATGCCAGTTCACAGCCCAGCAGGTAGGCCTCGCCACTGCCACCTGACTCCATCCCCAGCCTCGCCAAGTGCATTCTGATAAGAGAGGTGTCTCCGCAGAGAGGCCCAAGACCTGAGGCAACCACACACACAAGGCACTAGTGGCCAACCGAGCAGACACTGAGGTAGCCATACCAAATTGGCAACCCCAGCAACATCTTAGCCAGACAATAGTGTCAAACCAGTGGACCCTGAAATACCCTGCCACAATGACTAAACATCAAAGGAAAGATACCAGAAATATGAAAAATCAAGAAACT
>NW_007791247.1:0-1883 GCF_000696425.1 Galeopterus variegatus
TATGGATTTGTCTATTCTGGACATTTCATGTAAAAGGAATCAAACAATATGTGGTCCTTTGTGACTGTCTTCTTTCACTTTGGAAAATGTCTTCAAGGTTCATCCATAATGTGGCATGTGTCAGTACTTCATATCTTTTATAGCCAAATAATATTCCACTGTATGGATATACCATATTTTGTTTATCTATTCATCAATTGATGGACATGTGAATTGTTTCTGTTTGGGGCTATTATGAATAATTCTAATCAACTTGATGCTTGCTGGGGACACAGTGTAAGGAGTGGAACCATGCATGCCACATGTCCAGCTTAGGATCCCACAGCAAAGTTTAGCCCTCTAGCCAGGCATTCAAGGTTATCCATTATCAACCACCCTCTTCACCCTCCTCACTTCCTGTTCCTCCCACTTGCAAACAAAAGCCTGAAACTTGCAAATATACCACATTGGCTCCTGCCTATAAGCCTTGCTAAGGCCTCTCCTCTACCCCTCCTAGGTATGCTGGATTCCCTCCACTGCTTATCTGAACCCAGTCATCTCTCAAGGTCAGACCAAATCCCACCTCCTCCAAGATGCCCTCCCTAACTGCCCTCAGCCCAAAGGGAACTCTTTCAGTCACTCCCTGGGGCCCTGAAGAGTACATCCTGCCCCTGGACAGTATTACCAGTAACTGGTGACCCTTTATCCTTTCCCCCAAGCCTAGAGAGAAAAATGAGATTATTAGAATAGAAAATAATTAATTGTACATTTAAAAATGATTAAGATGGTAAATTTTATGTTATATAAATCTTGAAAACCTCACTGTGCTTTCCTGCCTCTGTGCCTTTGCATTTGCTGAGGCTTCTGCCTGGAGTGCCCTTCCCCATCCTTCCAGGCCCTATTTGGTTGCCCCTGCTTCCCTGGATCCCTTGGAGGGTCCCCAGCCAGGTCCTCAGACTCTCCTGATGGGGACGCCTCCCATTCCTCCTTCATTTGGCTTTCCAGGTTGGCTCTTCACAGCCTGTTAGAGTATAGGTCTTCTCAGGAGAGAGACTGTAGTACTCTACCCTAGCCAGCTGTACCCCTGTACTCCACATCTGGTCTATGGGAAGTCCTCATGTACCCTTCACCCCAACACATTCGGGAAATGAGGCTGATCTTGTGTCGTCCCCACTCCTTTGCTCATCCCAGCCATCCCTCCTGCCCACTAGACTCCTGGGGAAGGGGAACTGGACACCAACCTGCTGTGCCCCCAAGCTCAGGGAACACCCTTCAGCTCTCTGAGTGAGTCACTTGATGAGGAAGATGAAGCCCACAGGTTAAATCACTTGAACAAAGATTCCCATGCAGAAAATGGCAGAATCAAGACTTGGACCTAATGCCTCCCACCCACCCACCATGCTGTTGCTCTCACAAGAGTCAAGTGGAGGAATTCAAGCCCTGCACCCTGCCCTCTGCAGCAAACTGGGAAGGCAAACATGGGCTGCTGTGAGGCTGGGGATTTTGATCAGGGTGAGTGTCAGGATCCTCTGCTAAGGTTCACTTTCTTCTTTCCTACTTACTGCTTCATGTGACACAAGGAGCTTGGGGGAAAGCCAACAGGTTAAATAATCATTGCAACCCCTTTAGCCAGGTTGGGATTTCCCCGGCCTTGGCAAAGGAGGCCAGCTGGCAGTGTTGTGAGGTGCTTGCACAGAGGAATCCAAGAACAACATTGGTTTTATAGCTGTTTTAATAGTTGACAGCTCTTTTTGGTGTTACAGCTCTTTTTGATGTTACAGCACTTCGTTGCTTGCAAGCAAGGAGAGCACGTGGTGTCTCCCCAAATGAAGGAAAAGGCCCACCTTATATAGCCCAAAACTTCCCGCCCAAGTTCTCATTTAGGTCCTCTTATGCAAATGAGG
>NW_007791248.1:0-1883 GCF_000696425.1 Galeopterus variegatus
ATCATAAACCACTTCTTGAGTTCTAATAAAATGAGACGTGCAACATCACTTTACAGATAAAGAACTCATGTTTATATGGCTTAGCCAAACTTAAAATAAATTCACATAATTCTGTCAATAGTAATGCAAAGTCTGAGAAATTGTCTCATTCTCATTCCCCTGAATCAATGACAAATCAAAGCACTTAGAGAAATTAGTGCTGGTGGTTTTGTATTTCTTCCCCACAAATATTGTTAAATAGAAATTTCCTTTCTTTTACACTTCAGCATTGATGTTAAAACGTATAAAGCAGTTGGCTGTTTGGCAGAAATTGCTAGCTAATGTCATCAAATCTTTCCTCTTCTTTCTGGACACCCAGCTGGACTACCTCCCAGCCTCCTTGCAGTTAGATGTGTTTGTGTGACTGAACTTTGGCCATTAGAATGAGAGCAGAGGACGTGAATATCCTTTTAGGACTGGTCTATAAAGCCTCCCAAGGGTAATTTTCATTGCCCCTTTCCCTTCTAACCTGATGCAAATGAGCATGGTAATTTTGGAAGCAACATATTAAAGTTGTAAGAGCCACAAGATAAAAGAATCTGCGTCGTTGAATCATTTGGTGGAAAGTCACTTGTCAATCAGGATTTTATCTAAGTGAGAAATCAACTTCTCACATATTAAGTCTTTGAAATATAGGGATTTATCAATTATATTAGCTAGCATTACCTTAACAAATACAAGTTGTTAGACTCCCTGCTTAGAAATGATAGGTCCTATTGGTTCTGTCACAAGCTTTAAAAAGTACTGAGATTTTAAAAAGCATCTTTAATCTCATAATCTTACATTTTCTCAGTCTTTATGTAACTTTCCAACAACATTCCCAATTGGGAAAATTCTGATTCCACAGGTATTATGTATTATATAACTGCCTAGAAAGCTAAGAGCTTCCCAACTGAACTTTTTCTAAGTCATATGAATTTGTGTGTTGATGACTTTTTAGGCCAGTTAGTTAATAATGAAAGTTAAATACTTACATAGTTCAGAGCTGTGGTCATATATTATAAAGGAAATAAAGCTTAGGTAAGTTCATTATGTTAATTATGAGGTTTACAATCATAATCCCCCAATGGCAGACCAAATAAAACACCTCTCAAAGAAATGGTTCTGAAATCAGGTCACACATCATTTTTTCAAGCAGTTGGTAAAAAGACATCTAAAAAAAAAAAAAAGAATATGTCTTCTTTTTGGCCAGTCCTCCAAATGGTGAAAATATATATGGATAGCCTTTCACGACCACATGGATTGATGTCTTCCAGTACCCACTTACTAAAGGAAAATAAGATATCAAAAAATTCTGTCTAGAGATACACTCATAGGTTATGGTACAATTCTCAACATAAGAAGCTTTTATTCTTCAATCCTATAATTTTCTTTTTTAAAAGTAAAGATTTTTGTTACTGGTTCCAAACCAAGATTCTCTTCTTAAGGAGTTAATCAATCATGCTTCTAAAACTGTACTGTGCAGATGAGAAAACAAACTGTTCTCTGGTTTACAAATTGAGGGTTATGAAAACAAATTCCAAGGTGTTGACTCATGCATGCAGTTATAGCACTCTATAAGTACTCAATTTGTGTATGTGAATATTTATGAAACCTTGGAGGTTTATAAGTAACATGAATAAAAATTCCTGGTAAATAAACGCAGGGAAGGTCTTTTCAACAAAGGGACTAAACTCCTAAAGGTGGTAAACAACTTTCCTTGGAGCAGAGATTAAACTCAATTCAAAATATTTTTATAACTACTGTCCTAGTATAGTCATCAAGAGATTAATTGTTAGGGCCAGCCCGGTGGCGCACTGTAGCAGTGCGCCGCTTGGGAGCACGGTGGCGCTCCCGCCGATGGT
>NW_007791249.1:0-480 GCF_000696425.1 Galeopterus variegatus
GTAATTTCTAAGTAAAGGCTGGTTAAAAGCTTGGTTAGAAATTTTACTAATTTGAATAATGAAGGGTAGATAATAGTTAGGGGTCCTACGACAGGCCATATCCAGGTTAGGAGAAGACTGTGGAAAAAGGAAGAAAAGGGGTTAGAGTTGAACGTGGCCTGGAGGCTAGAGGCCAGATCAGTGAGTTTGATGATGTTAGTTTCGACTAAGCCTGATTCATTGAATAACAACATTCTTCCCTGAGGAAGATGCATGTGCTTCCCTTCTCTGCGGTAAGAAGGTCTAAAGCTTGGCAGCTTTGGAGAGTTACCTTGGCTAGAGAGGTGACCTGTTTTTGTAGGGATGAAAGGGACTCAGCGGTAGAGGTCAAGGCTTGTTCAAGTTTAGTATTGATATCTTTAACTGCCCATAAGGTATGCCGTAGGGCCCCTCCCGATAATCGAAATCCGTGAGGTTTATTGGTGGGCCTTGAGGGCAGGG
>NW_007791249.1:1308-1883 GCF_000696425.1 Galeopterus variegatus
GTGTGTTTTTTGGTATTGGATGTGGTAGGGTGGGTTGAGTGTGTTTTTGGGGGTGGTTTGGGGTGTTGTTTCATCCTCATGTATGGGTGAGAGGATTGGATAGGTGAAGTTTAAGGGGGTTGGTAGGATGAGGGATGCAGAAATAGCTTTCTTGAGAGGGTTTGGTCTGAACTTCAGGCTCACTTTTAGGTTCCATGAGGTTCATAGGTGGGTCTTGAGGGCAGGGCTTTAACCTGGAAATGTGGGTCAGCTGTGGGAATGCAAAGAATGACTGGGTAAGGGCCCTCCCACTTAGGAGTTAAAGGACTTTGTGGCTCTGGGGAAGTGTAGAATACTAAATCCCCAGGGTGTACTGTGCAGGTGTTTGGGGAGGAGGTAGGATTAGGCAAAAGCCAATCCTGGTGTTTCCAGAGTTCAGCTCGAAGATGGGAAAGTAGCGGGATAGCTAGGTTGGAGGGTATGTTTTCTTGTTTAGGGATGATTCCTGGAGGTAAAGGGGACCTCCCATACATACTTTCAAAAGGGGAGAGGTTTGAAGGTTTCTTTGGGAGGACCCTGAGTCTGAACAAGGCTAG
>NW_007791250.1:0-1883 GCF_000696425.1 Galeopterus variegatus
GATATGGGACCACGAGCCAAAGAACAAAGGCAGCCTTCATTCTGGAGAAGCAGAAAAAGGCAAGGAAATGTGCTCTACTCTAGATCCTCCAGAAGAAACAGCTCTGCTGACCTGTTTTAGACTTCTGACCTGCAAAATGGTAACAAAATAAATGTGTTGTTTCAAGTCACTAAACTTGGGATAATTGTTATAGCAACAATAGGGAGCTAAAATAGTATGTAAACTTTCACCTAAACCCCCTCTTTTCATTATGGAACCTCCTCTTTAAACTGTGCCTGATGTTTTATCTTTTCCAGGGAATAACCCTCCAGTCTTTTGCTAGGTTAGGATAGGGACAGTTGCTTTGCGGCCAAACAGACAAAACATCTTCTCATTTTCAGCCAGACGTTATCTCTGCTTCTAGTAGTACTCAGTGGTACCAATTCCTGGACTTCTGGTGTTTCTGTAGGGTGTAAACCAGGTTGTGCTATAGCATCTCCACTGCTGGCTTACGCTTGCAGTTCAGTTTCCTGGTCTGCTAAATCAGTTACCATTTATCCTTCACTTTCTGGCTTCCAAAATTTGTTGCTATTATTCCTCTTCAGTTTTCTTTGTCTTTGGGGTGGCTTCTCCACACTGCCCCCCCAAAAACCTTTATTATTGTGTGGTTTCTAATTTCAGGAGGGAGTAGAAGTACATGTGTATGGTCAACCAATTTTGACAAAGTTAAAAAAAAGTATCATTATTTTATACTGATTTTTCCTCAGCATTGTGCTGGATTGTATATATTATACATTTAGAACATGATTTTTACAGTAGAGCTGTATAGGATATTTGTCAATATGATACATGGTAGTTAAGATCAATGGTTTTGGAAGATGGAGGCTTGGGTTTAATTAAAGACTTTGCCAATTACTAGTGGTATGACTGAGCAAGGTCAGTTAACTGAGCCTTAGTTTTCTCATCTGTAAGTGGTAGAAACCATATTTAACCCACAAAATGATTAAAAGTACTAAGTTAGACAAGATGATGGATAAAAGCTCCTGACCAACAGTGTGCCTCTATTGTGGAGTGGAATTTCAGGTGAACTGAGATTGAATTATATGGATAGTGCTTTGTGTCCTTTCTTGTAACAGGTACTCAATAAAATATCTGTGGGACAAATGAATGTGTTCTCTTAATGAAGTATTTCAGATGACAACAGTAAATGTAGGGATTCATTAGGTACTACGGGAATCTTAAAAAAGGCAAAACATCAAAATTAATTTTTAAGTTTTAAAGTATTTCTCTCCCATCCCTTCATTTCATTCCTTGTAATAGAAGACTATATTTTAAGCTTTTAATTATTCCATTTCCCTCAAAAAAAAATCATGGATGCAAGGTATTAAATAAAGAAATAAAAAAGAACCTCATCAGCTCTCTTCTAGAACTTAGACTAGCCTTTTAATTAGATTCCTTATTTCCTCTCCCTCAGCTCCTTCCCTCTTTAATCCATTTTCTACACAGAAGGTAGAGTGATCTTTAAAAAAAAAAAATGCATATCAGAACAAATCACTCCCCTGCTTAAAATTCCTCACTGGCTCCTCATTTTTCATGGAATAAAAACAAAACCCTCTGGCAGAACCAACAAAAAGCCTTGCAAAGCTCCAACCTCATCTTCAGCCCCATTTTGTACTACCTGTCCTCTTTCTCAAAAGTCATAAGCCACACTGGTTCCTCTCATTTTTGGAATTTGTCAGGCTCCCTCAGAGACTCTCCTCTTGTCTCTCCTTCTGCCTGGAATGCCCCCCTACCCACATTTGCCTGGCCAGCTCCCACTCATCCGCTAAGCCTGCCTAAATATCACATCTCCTGGGAACCCTACCATGACTCCGGAAACCAGACAGCTTCCGCTCTTGGTCACT
>NW_007791251.1:0-1883 GCF_000696425.1 Galeopterus variegatus
ATTGGAGTCGAAAGCAGGCTCCTGGGAATGAACCAAATTTAAGCCAAAAGGAAGGGTTTATTCACTTTCAAAATGCCTTAGCAATACTCAAGAATACTTGGCATTGGATATTGTTCCTAGAATGTCCTGTTATGTTGTGTGGAGTTTAAAGGACAGTAAGCTCTTTAAACACGTACTATTGTGTAAATGGCACATTGAAAGATGGAAGTTAGCCAAAAAACCTTAACTCTGCCATCCCTGGACTTTTTGTCTGCAATGACTGAAAACTTCTCAAAACTGAATCAGCACAACATTTTCATTAATAGTTGTCCTTTTCTTCCCTGGCACAATTAAATTTCTTACCAAAAAGTGAGTGTTATATAAATGTTGCTACCAAGAAATCTGAAGTTCATATCATTCTTAGTATTATGGCTCAAAATAAAACTGAGATAATGAGACAGAAGATAAGTGTTATTATATCCTTCAGCCTTATATGTATTACCTTAGATTAAAATTTTTTCTTTAATTTCATTGATTTTTTCTTAAGACGTAGAAATATTATCCATATCTAAATTGCCTTGTGAGGATATTCAAAAAGTTTGTGGAAAAATAGAATTAAAAGGTAATATGAACCTCTCCACGAATTTTTTGAAGTACCCTTGTATAAGATATTTCCCTTGAGCTCTAAAAAACATGTTTCTCAGTCTACTGAGGATTAGTAAAGAAGACTGGTTCAGCTGAGGAATGAGGAACCAGACTACTTGTGCTTGAATTCTGCCACCATCCTTTAATAGCTATTTGACCTTGAGCAACTTATTTGACCTCTCAGATTCTCAGTTCTTCATCTGTAGAATGAGGATAATAAAAATAATAACAATATCTCCTCTTCATTGTGTTGTTATGACAATTAAATTAGTTACTATTTGCAAAGAATTTAGAACACTGAGCAGGTAGCAATAGTAGTTGATTTATAACCTTATTTTAGGTATTTCTTAGATATCTATCTACATCGATATATCCATATATTCAAAATTTACCTCATTATGTTCCCCTCAAATTGGTCTTCCTCCTCTGTTATCTATGCAACTAAATGACACCTTCACCCCTTCACCTAGTGATTAAGTAACACCGATGCCTTGCTCCCCTCAACTTTCCACCCACATGCCCTCTTAAAATGTGACTTTGCTATTCCTCCATCAAGAGGTGGAGTCTATTTCCCCCTCCCTAAGTCTTGGCAGTCTCTGTAACTTGCTTTGATGAAGAATACGGCAGAAGTGACATTATGTGACTTCTCAGCTTAAACCTTAAGAGCCCTCAAGTCTTTCATTTTTATTCTTTTTGAAACATGTCGCCATGGAGAGATGCTTGGGCTGCACTACTGAGTAATGGGAAACTGTCCATATGGAGGAGAACAAAGGTACCCAGCAGAGAGCCAGTACCGAGGCCTTAGACAGGTGAGTGTATTTTCTGACCTTGGCCAAGCTGTCCCGCCTGACACCATGTAAAGCAAAAATGGGCAGTCTCCCCTTAACTATGGATGACTTCTTGATGCATAAACTTGTGAGCAATAAAAGTAAATTTTATTTTTGTTGTTGTTGTTTTCAACCACTAAGTTTTGGAATAGTTTATTTATAGATAACTAAAACAATCACCAAGTGCTGTCCATTGTATTCTTTGAATATCTCTCAAATCTATCCATCTCTTTTCATCTCTGCCTCTTCACTCACACTTGTGAGCTGGCTGAGCATCTCTCTCTTTCTCTCTCCATGTGGTTTTAGGGGCTCTCTCCTTTCAAATGGCCTCTCCACATGCTCACTCCATTTCTCTCCATCATTATAGCCACAAAAAACAAGTGGTATCAGGCTTTCTTGACACTTAGGCTTGGGAGTTCCAAAATGTTACTT
>NW_007791252.1:0-1883 GCF_000696425.1 Galeopterus variegatus
TAGTTGTAGTTTTTATGCAGTGAGCACAAACCCTGTTTTTTGTTTGTTGTTTGGTTTTTGATTATTTCATTTAAAAACTTATGGTAGGGAGACAAATTCATAAATAGGCTTAAAAGTGTGGAGTCAGTTAGATGCATATTTCAATACTGTTTTGATATACCGTACATTGGGGGGAAAGTATGGCCTTTTTCCATATGAGCAGACTGGATCAAGGCAAAAATTTGCAATAGTAATAAAGAAATCCAGAAGAGAGAGAGTTGACTCTAGCTTGGAAAAGGTGAGAAATTGCTTTTACTAAATAGAAAAATGTCATGCTGGGAAATGTGGGACCTACATAGTGGAAATTTCTCTGTCAAACCAAAGAAAAGAAAAAGATGGTTGTTAAAGAGAACAATCAAAAAATCCCCTAGGGAAATTACTTCAACAACTAAATAGGGAGCGGTTGAAATAATGGACATGTACCACGTTGAGAAAGGCTACTGGGGTTTCTCATTTTTGATACTCGTGAAACCGTATTTTTTATATAGAATTGACACCTGAGGTAGCACAGATGAAAAAGTAAAGGTTCATTTTTTAAAAGCGTTAGGAGAAAGAGGAAAAGGTTTAAAACTGAGAACAGTTAAAGGTATGACAGAAATTAACTCATAATTTTGGCATTTACATGCTTTTAAATTTTGCTGCACTTACTTGCCAGAGGCCATGCTTTAAAAAACTTTGTAGCCCTCCTCTTCTGTTGTCAGCATACAGGAAATGTTATTAATGGTGAAAAAATCAGTATTGTGTGTGTGTTTGTGTGTTGTATTTGTATTATGAGATCTCATAGTGTTTTTGGGTTTTGGTTCAACTATTCCTTTAGGAAGCTTATCCATTTGAACTCTGGGAACAGAATCTAGGACCCAAAGCCCAACCCCAAACCATACTTGAATCATGTATTTGCAAATATGTGATGCAATTATTGGGTGAGGAGTGTGGCCAACTGGAGTATATATGCCCCACCCCAAAACATCCAAATTCATTTTAGGTATAAACCTCGTGCTTTGCTCAGGCTGTATGTGTATAGAGGGGTTCTCAGTGATATTGGCTGAGTGCCTACTGTATTGTGGGTACGTAAATCCTTTTGGTAATGCAACAGGACAGGTTATGTGAGTCCATTTTACAAATGAAGAAACAGGCTTAAAAAAGTAAAATAACTTGCCTAAAATCACCCTAATACTCTGGGTTGGAGTTTTAGCTAGGCATGTCTTCTCTTTCTACTTTTACCTGCACTGTTGAAGGCAGCAGTCCTGCTGAAGGCGTGAGCATGAGGAGATAGAAGCTTACGCACTAAATTGCAAGTTCTAACCTCTAAAGTGACAGCACACATTTCATTCAATTTTACTTTGTTTTTATATTCTGCAATGATGGTACATGTACAATTCTGTATTCATTCCTAAAGAAGAAAACCTTTACAAATGTTATTTTATGAATTCACAATGTTCCCATGAGAAATTGAACAGAAATCCTTCATTCTGTACATTAAACAGAAAAATAAAACCTGAGAGACAAAGACTATACTGTGGTCTTTTCAAAGTGACCCAGCAAGAGAGCAACGTGAGGAAGGTGGAACACAATAGCTTGTGCTTTGTAATTAAGTGCTCTGATTGCTTCTATGCTTGAAATAATTGGGATACGTTATTCTTGCATTTCATTATTTGGAGTTTTAAATACAGTTTGAAGGATATAAGACCTCTAAACAAAAAATGGAGATGTTAATAGTGATTATTTACATTACAAAAAGTTTATTGTTTAGTCTCAAAAATACTCTCTAGGGGTTCTTACACTCTCAGCTTTCATAATACAATTAAATGCTTATTTTTGACTCATTAGGTACTTAACCTAGAGAT
>NW_007791253.1:0-1883 GCF_000696425.1 Galeopterus variegatus
GACTTAATGATGTTTTCTATAGTGTGCTTACCAAGACAGAATAAACTTCTTAGATATCTGAAAATGTTTTAAATAATGATTAAGATAAAAATATATTCTGCTGATCCCTGACCCATGGGACATTCAGAACACCCCATTTCTTGAGGATTCTTGGTGATTAAAACTTTTCTAAATATAAAAGGAAATTAACACCAAAACCACTCTGAGAGCTGTATAACTAACCTTTTGTATCCTTTGTCCATCGTTCATCATCATCAAAGTGAGCATCTCCATTAATCCCCGGCCCCGGTGCATATGCATGAGCCAAAACTTTTCCAGGTCCATCAAAAGCGGCAAAGTCGCCATGTTCTAATAGGAAAAATGTTTTTGTATTGGAAAGATAGGTAATCAGGATCTCTTTTGAGCCTTTTGCAATTAAACAACACCAGGTCAATGGATGCATTTCATGTGTTTTTTGTTTTGTTTACCTCCAACTGCAAAAGAGATCATTATGTCAGCCTCTCCTTGATAAATCCTGGAGAATGTGAGTGGAGTCACCTCCTCCCAGACTTTCAGAGCTTTCTCCATGGCAGAATCAACATCATCTTTTGGTAAATCTTGTGTATAATTCACAATCCTGTATGAGAAAAATTGAAGGAGATAATATTTTCTCCTGTGATACAGTCTTTAAAATGTCAGTATTATGTGAAAATCTCTTTAAACCCTTTACCTGTAAGTAAGGTGAGTTTTCATCCACTTCGGTGTGCCAGGAAAGGTACTGAAATAACCAACGTCAGGAAATCCACACCTGGGCTTATGCATCACCTCCAGGGTGCTGGAGTCCAGCTTCCCCGTCACCTTCAACCCAAGGAACTTCTGCATTTCTTGGATTTTTTTAACAACAGGACCACTATCCTTTCTTCTGACAAATTGTTTCACATCTTTTGCAAGGTTGTAGTAGTTTTCTAGGTATTGCTAATAGAATAAGTATAGGTTTTAGATCACTTGTATGATTTTTAGCTTTAGGTATTTGTAGTAAATTTTTGCAGTTGTTCACTTTTCTCAATCTATTTGAAATATTTTTCTAGTTTGCTGACATAATAAACATCCTATTTCATTTAATTCTTCAATTACAGTCTCCCCTTCACCTTTGCTTTATCTTTGCGATTAAATATCTCTGCAGCTTACTTTGCTATCAAAGCAATGAAAGTGAAGTGGAAAACTGAGATAAATGTTCAGTGTGCTTAAAGGAGAAAAATAAAATAAACCTCTTTGGGTACATTTATTTAATTTCCTCAATTTTCCAATTTCCACTTCTCATAAGGACCTGGCTTAAGAAAAAAGCTGGACAAATCCTTTAGTTTAAACATGACACTACCAATACAAATATTTAGCTAAAATTTCTTTGGATTAAAATACCTAAAGTTCCAAAGCAAGACATGATTCACACACTCTCCACTTACTCATGGGCCTCAAGCCCCAGTGCAGCTACTTCTACGGTGTGTGTGATCTTAAGAAAACACCTAATATTTTTGGCCTTTGTTTCTTCCTACATAAAAGGAGGAGCCCAAATGGTATGATACTGAGACTCTTTCCCCATCCAACACTTTATAACTCTCTGTCCCTGAACTATTCCTATTCAGGAAGCTCAAAACATCCTGCGTGGGTTTTGAGACACACGGAATGGTTTGAGCTTCCTGTGGAAGGCAGAGATGGTTTCCCCACTCGGCCCTGTGAATGAGTGCAATGGCTCTCTCCATAAATTACCTGAACAAAGTCCATGCTGTCGTCCTCGCCCCTTGCAGCTCCATCCAATGGATAGGCTGAGCAAACTGCCACATTAAGTGACAGGAGGATTGGAAGACTCTTCATTTCCACGGGCTTTACTCAGCTCTGCGTTGTCT
>NW_007791254.1:0-314 GCF_000696425.1 Galeopterus variegatus
GCTGGTCCGGGGTCCCTTCCCGCCCTGTGTTGTTGGTCCCCGGTGGTGAGGAACCAACACATACTTACTTCACGGACTCCGAAAGGCTACTCACAAGTCGTTCAATTATGACAAGCTTAGAGAAATCACATAGAGATGCACTGAAAATCCCAGCAAGTTCCTAACCTGCCTCTCTGAGGCTTTACATAAATACACACGTATAGACCCCAACTCCACTGCAGCCATGCCCTGTTACATTCTCATTTCATTACCCAATCAGCCCCTGATATTAAAAAAAAAAAAAAAAAAAAAAAAAAAAAAAAAAAAAAAAAAAA
>NW_007791254.1:1292-1883 GCF_000696425.1 Galeopterus variegatus
AAAAAAAAAAAAAAAAAAAAAAAAAAAAAAAAACTAAAAAAACTTGAGGATGGTCCAAATATGACCAAATGAGACCTCCTCAATGGTGCTTTAACAATAGGGAGGAGGAGGAGAAGGATCGATACAAAAGAGGTCAGGCCAAATATCAGCTCCTGGCTAATGCTATCCTGGATCACACACTCCAAAGCCAGCTCCCTCTAGAGGCAAGACACCCATGAAGTGCTTCAAATGTGGTCAACCAGGCCACTGGGCATGGGCCTGTCCTAACCCTAGGCCTTCTCCCAGGCCCTGCCCTCACTGCAAACAGCCAGGTCACAAGGGGGTCGAGTGTTCCACACACTAGAGAGGGAGTGGCCCAGTCCCCAACCCACAGCCTTTGGCTTCATGGCCACCCATACTGGAACTTCTCAGATTTGCCCAAGAGAAGAACTGATGATGCCCAGGGCCCGGGGCCCCCACAGAGATCAACATACATGAGCCCAGAGTACCTCTCCTCATAGCAGGTAAGCCAATCTCTTCTGTCATTGATACAGGGGACACTTACTCTACCCTCCCTGAATATGCAGGACCAACAACCCCATCCTCTATCAC
>NW_007791255.1:0-1882 GCF_000696425.1 Galeopterus variegatus
CAAACTCTGTATGCCTAAGAATCACCTGGGTAGCTTGTTAAAAATGCATATTTCTTGGGCTTACCATAGAAATTCTGATTCGTGGGGTAAGAGACTAAAAATCTGCATTTTCATAAAGCACTCCAGATGCTTTAAGTACTGATGGACTGTGAATCACACTGTGAGGGACATTATTCTATAGCTAGAACCTATAACCTAGTAGAAAGGATGAAATATAGCATCTGGATAGCATAAGCACATTCAAGGTAATGCAATATAATGTGTTTGCTTTGCATTAGGAAGGGTAAGAAGTGATAGTAAGAGATGAGTTTAACTGGGAGAGACTTTTTAGAATAGTCATTTGTGAGCTCTGTGATGATTAGGAGCCTGGAGACATGCTAAATGATGACCAGGAAATTGCCATACCTGGCAAAAGAAATCAGAAAAGGAATTAGAAAAGGTTGTGGAGAAGGGAGACCAATTAACGCAATGCCTTGAATCCTGAGGAGTTTAGCTCTGATTCGACAGGAGCTTAGAAAAACAACTGATGTAATTACAATGTGAGCTGAGACTCCTTATCCTAGAGCCATTTAGGATATTCTGTGATGAGAAGAGATTCAAAGCAGGAAGGTGTAGCCATAATCCAGACCAAGGCAGGATGGCCTACATTATGTGAAAACAAGAAAGAAAAGTCAAGTGAACAACAAAAGAAATATGAGCCAGGGAGAGTTCCAAGTTTACCTGGAATTACTTTGGTAACTCAGAGGAGAGTGGTGCCATTTGCCCCATTGGGGAAAGTCATGAGGGAGCTGTTGTGGAAACAGGTCAAGGGTACAGGATAACAGACCAATATGAAGAGTGCCAGGACAGAGGCAAGAAATCAGAATATGCCGGTTTGGGGATCAGATGGACCTGGGTTTTCCTAGGAAGCTGTGATCATTGGTAACTAGAGTTAGAGAAATAAGCGTTCCTAATGAGAACATATAATAATTCCACATATCAGGGCAAAGCAATGGTTGAGACTAAGCAGAAGGCCACAGGAACCAAGGGCAGTCAAAAATTGCAGATACAAATATCACTAGAAAGAAAGAGATCCTGATTCTGATAGTAATTCTGCCTTATCCAAAAGTTCCTTGCATGCTTCCTATTGAGAAAGGAGCAGTTCCAGGGTGTGGCTTGCAAGCAGAAACAGAGTGGTGCAGAGAGGAAAGTGGAAGACTGAAATAGAACCATAGAGCACACCCATATTTGGAGAGCAAGAAGGAGCAAATCAGCCTAGGAAAGTGAAATATGCTTCTTGGGGCATGCATTAAAGTCCTTTAATGTGGTAATGGCCATTTCACTGATTTAGTGACTGACCAGTTACCAAGGACAGAGGTAATAATGACGGGGGAGAAATAGCCACTTATTTTAAATACACTGGTCAGTCACTCCAGATGCACTGGAAACACTGCACACTCGGTTGAACAGTTTTCTTGCAGGCAGATTTCAACATTATGCATCAGTTTCCTCATCTGCGTAATAGGAAATAGAATAATAGCTAATAAATACGGTGGTAGTAAATATTAAAGATATCATATATAAAGTACTTAGCTTCCTGCCTGGCCCAAAGCTTGCACTCAGAGTAAATTATTTATTATTATTATTGTCATTAACCCTGGTCTGGGGTTTTCTTCAGGATTTAGCAATCATAGGTCACTGTTTGGGGTTTTTCTGATACTTTTGTTAAAATTCTGGCCAGCTGTCTATTTAATTTTGAAATGTTTTTCCAATAAACAGCGCCAGAAGTCTTGTCACATATGTCCTTTGAATGTGGGCCCCATTCTTACAGCTTACATTTTCTTGGCCCTATGACTAGAGCTGCTTAATAGCTAACATTTATTGACCTCTTTCAATGTGCTGG
>NW_007791256.1:0-1882 GCF_000696425.1 Galeopterus variegatus
GAAGTCCAAGATCAAGGTGCTGGCACATCCTGTGTCTGGTGAGGGCCTTCTTATTTTATATCCTCACATTACCATGACACAAAGTTCTGGTTCCTTCATTCCGTATGACCTGTAGTGGATTGAATGAAGTCCCCCCATAAGTCCCTGAAGCTTGAATTGTGTCCCCACAAGTTCTATGTATTAGAAACTTAGCCCCCACTGTGACTGTTAAGAGGATGAAAAATCCTGTAACAGTAATTGAAAGGTGGAGCATTGATGAGGTGATTAGACTATAGGAACGTATTGTAGTAAATGGATTAAAAATGGTGTCAAGGGCATGGTTCTGAGGGCATTAAGAGAAGAGGAGAATCTGTGTCTCTGGAGGAGAATCTGTGTCTCTGCTTCTACCGTCTTGCAATGTGAGGTCCCTGGGTCACTGTCACCACCACCAGATGGACTTTGGACTTCCCAGCCTTAGAACCTGTAAGCAGGGCCAGCCTGGTGGCTCACTGGAGAATGCGCCGCCTGGAAGCGTGGCGGCACTCCCGCTGAGGGTTCGGATCCCATGTGGAGACTGGTTCCTGCTCACTGGTTGAGCACGGTGCGGGCACAACACTGAGGGTTGCGATCCCGTTGCTGGTCCCCGGTGCGGGCGCGACACCGAGGGTTGTGATCCCATTACCGGTCAGTAAAAAAGACAAAAAAAAAAAAGAAAGAAACTGTAAGCAATAAATTTCATTCTTCTTTGTAATTACCCAGTTCCATGTATTTTGTTATAAGCAACACAAAATGGACTAATACATTACCTAATTACATCCTAAAGACTTGACCTCCTAATGCCATCACATTTGGTGGTTATGATTTCAATAATAAAAATTTGGGAAGACACAAACATTCAATCCATAGCAGAGATGTACATAAAACAGGATTTCCATTCACTCAACAATCCTACATCATAAACCTCCCCCACTTTTGTATTTTCAGACATGCCAATCTTCATCCTGGTATAGAGGATGTGGCCTCTGAATAATGACCATGGTTTGATAGGCTACTATATTGTCAAATGAAGTGTAGTGTGGGTCCTTCACAGAACGTCCTTTAGGTGGTAGAGTAGGACTCATTTCCCACAGCATCCATGTGTAATCTTTAAATTCCTGTCCGTCTATGCACTTTTTCCTTATTTCAGTTTTAACTTTATATATATGTCAAAGTTGTGGCTTCTCATGAAGCCAAAAGCTTTTTTCCATATTATCAAAATAAACTTTTTCTATATTATCAAAATCAACTTTTAAGGAGTAAACAACTAATAATAAATCAACACTACCAAACAACAATAATAGGGTACAAAGCTTCAGATGGACAGAAAGAATAAGTTTTGAGATCTATTTCACAGTAGGGTGACTGTTTTAGTCCGTTTTGTGTTGCTACAACAGAATTACCTGAGACTGGGTAATTTATAAAGAACAGAGGTTTATTTGGCTTATGATTCTGGGACAGCTGCATCTGGCATGGGCCTCAGGTTGCTTCTACTCATGGCAGAAAGTGGCAGCAACCAGTGAGTACAAGCAGATCACATGGTGAGAGGAAGAAAGAGTGTGGAGAGCAGGTGCCAGGGTCCAATAAACAACAATCTCTCTTGCCAGAACTAATAGAGCCAGAACTCACTCATTAATCCCCCCTCTCCCAGGGAGAGCATGAATCCATTCATGAGGGATCCGCCTCCATGACTCAATCAGTTCCCAACACTGCCACATTGGGGATCAAATTTACACATGAATTTTGTAGGGGCAACACATCCAAACTCCATCAGTGACTGTAGTCAATAAAATGTATTGTATATTTCAAATAACTAAGAGTAAATTTCAAATATCTCAACATAAAAAAATAATCGGTAAGAGAGGCG
>NW_007791257.1:0-317 GCF_000696425.1 Galeopterus variegatus
GAGGCACACAAGTGGCATGGCTCAGTGAGGAGCCGCACCAAGTGAAGATGGCTGGCTTGCCTGATCTGAGCCGGCCGGCTCCACCCCCCCCGGAGAAAATGGAGGCAGCGCTGATGAAGGCACCTAGCCTGGTGTGGTAAGTGGGGGCCGGGCGGGCCTTTGCCCCCCAAGCGGGGCTGGGCTGGGGGTCACTCACAAAGTTCCAATTGCTGGGGCGGTCCCGCGCCTTCCTCTCCATCTCTGCGTCGCCGCTGCATTCTTTCCTGGCCTTTGTTGCCTTGGGCTGCTCGGTCTCCCGGCGCGGTTGGGGCACTCTC
>NW_007791257.1:1317-1882 GCF_000696425.1 Galeopterus variegatus
TTTGTTTTTTGTTGCTCTTGGAAATGCAAATAGTACTCTGGCAGCACAGTGCACACTTCTCAGGCTCGCTCTGTCCTCTGGCACACCCGCTCCAGACCTGTCACCCAAGAATGGATATTTTTACTTTGAGTCTTCCATTCCATGGACATAGTATGTCTCTCCATTTATTTAGGTCCTTTTTGGTTTCTTTTATCAACATCTTATAGTTTTCAGCATACAATTTCTGGACAAGTTTTGTTAGATTTATAATTAAATGTTTTTTTGAAGTGAAAACTGTTGTGTTTTTAACTTCGACTTCCATATGTTCTTAGTATGTAGAAGTGTGATTAATTTGTGTCTGTAGATCTTCTACCTTATGACCTTGCTGAACTCTTATAGTTCTAGGATTTTTTTGGTGAATTCCGTGGTATTTTCTATGTAGATTATCATGTCATCTACAAATAGGGAAATTTTCATTTCTGCCTTCCGAATTTTTATGTCCTTAACTTTTTCTTGCCTTGTTGCAGTAGCTAGAACTCATGAGAAGGAATTTTTAGTCATTCTTTTTTTTTTTTTTTTTTTTTTT
>NW_007791258.1:0-1882 GCF_000696425.1 Galeopterus variegatus
AAAAGGCAGCAGAACAGCTGCTAATCATCACATTCCATAGCCTAGGTAAGAAGAACTCGGAGTTCATAGAGGAGGATTGTTTGGAGGAAAACTTAGAAGAAAGGGTGAAACTTTGTATGATTTATGTTACTGCCTTCCATAGACGGTAGAAAGTAGATAAGTCCCCAGGAGACCCTCAAAAAAAATGTGCTCCTTGGGATGTCTCATGACTGAGGAGTGGAAAAGTAATAAAATGTCCTCTGCAAGGAAAATGGAGTCTGTTTGGCTCACCGGCCTAGCCCTATCCTGTGTCACTACTATTTCTCAGCTGTAGGTTATAAATTCGTGACTACCTTCACAATGGCAAGTTCCACAGAGCCCTCCGTGATAGTTATAACCACACGGTACAAGAAATTTCTCTGCTTCATTCTACCATATCCATGAACATAGGCGATCTAACAATTATAAATCATAAAGATTAAAAAGGAATTTTAAAACATATTAATTTGTTATAAAGGTATTCATATCTGGACATTTTTATGAATCACATTATTAGCAGTATTACATCAATCAATATTTATTAAAGTATAGTTTTAGGAACCTGCATTTGAATCATCTGAGATTATTTTCAAACTGCAGAGTCTAGGATCAAATGACAACAAGTGATTTAGACTCTCTGAGGTGGTGGAGGAGAAGCCTGGGAATCTGCAACTTAAAGAAATTCCCCAGCTAGTCCTATAGACAGGAAAGTTTGAGAGCCATCTTCAGAAATCAACATAAAGTAGCCTCATTCCAATAAATCAGGAAAACCAGACACTTAACCCACAGTATTTTCAAGATATATATTTTTAAGTTCATACATAAACTCAAGATTAAATAAACCAAGGCAAGTCAACCAACTGCCCCTTGGAGTAATGATGCACCCCTTGGCTTATTTCTGCACTTTTTATCAATAGCCAATCTTTATAAACAAATTCCAACAGACAGTGGAGAAAGTTGGATAATTCAATTCCTTTCCTTCCTCTTCTCTCCCACACACCCAGATTCCATTATTCTTACTACCAAAAAATTTGGGTCTGATTCAACCAAAAACAAAATTCCCTTGATTCTGATTTTCTATTTCCCTAGACAAACTTTATATCTTAAAAAAAAATTATTTCAAAGAGAGATGAAAAGTTTTATTGTAAGTTAGAATTCAAGTGCATTTAAGGGCGTGTTCCCTCTGGATACCTCTGAAATTAACCTCCTTTTCTCCTGTTTCCTCAGTTTTCCCACTGTAGTATCTTCCTTTCCTTTTTTTAACCTCTGTATTTGACCAATTGAAGTCATGAATATTTCAGTCTTTTCTCTGGTTTTGGCTTCTTTTAGCATTATCTTCCTGCCCAAGATTAGCCACCTTGTTTTTAATTTGCACAGAACCTATTCTCCTTGCATAGATTAGAATTTAGCTGGCTTCTTGAAATCCACTTTCTATACTCATATTTGTCTTTCAAGACTGTTTAGCCTCATTTGTTCTCCCTCTGAGCCTGAGCGAAGTTGAATCAACTATTGAGAGAGTTTTTGAAGCTGCTTTCGAGATTTTAAAGTTTTGATTCCCTGTGCTTTTTAGAGAGGGGTCATTCAGGTTTTCAGTCTTTTTATTTAGGCTGTTGCTACATGAAGGGATTGTTGAGTAACGAATTTTAGAAACTTGCTTATCAGAAAGAGTAATGACTCAAGACCACCTCTGTGTGTGTGCATGTGTACATGCGTGTGTGAGATTGTGTAGAGAGAATATGACAGTGAGAGAAAGAACATGTACTTTGTGTAAAGCGCAGTGATGGGATACATGATAATTGAAAGACGATTTGTACTTTCAGAGGTGTTTCTGGTATAATGCTGGAGGCGGGTGTATACACAGACA
>NW_007791259.1:0-1882 GCF_000696425.1 Galeopterus variegatus
AGCCAGTGAGCGCACCGGCCATCCCTATATAGGATCCGAACCTGCGGCGGGAGCGCCACTGTGCACCCAGCACTGCACTCCCAAGTGAGCCACGGGATAGGCCCCTTTGTTAGGTAGTTCTTGGTACTTTTCCAAATGGTAGAGTTATAACGTTGCAGATTTCAGGTATCCAGTTATCTTTCATCTCTTTTCAGTCCAGCATAGAGCAGTGTTTGATTTGCAAAGGATTATAACAATTCATAGAAATTCCCTGGTAGTAATCTTGGAGCACTGAGTTCAGACTTGTGAGAGAGATACATGTGTCTTCTTGTTTCAGGGACAAGTGAATATGATATCCCCCAAAGGATGAGAAAGGGAAGGGTTTTATTTTTAATTGACAAATAATAATTGTATATGTTTATGGGGTACGTATATATTGTTTTCATATATGTATACATTGTGGAATGATTAAATCAAGCTAATTCACATATTTATCTTCTCACTCACTTATTACCTTTTTATGATGAGACTATTTAAAATCTACTGTTTTAATAATTTTGATATATACATTAACTGTTGTCACTATGCTGTGAAATAGATCACTAAAAGTTATTCCTTCTGTCTAACTGAAACTTTGTACTCTAACATCTCCCCTTTTTCTATTCCCCTGCCCCCGCTTCCCCCAGCCACTGGTACCCACCATTATACTCTCTACTTCTATAAGTTCAACTTTTTTAGATTCTGCATATAACTGGATCATGCAGTATTTGTCTTTCTATGCCTGGTTCATCTCACTTAGTGTAATGTCCTCTCGTGTTGCCACAGATGACAGAATTTCCTTATTTTTTAGTGCTGTATAGTATTCCGTTGTGCATATATATGTATATATCACATTTTCTTTATCCATTGATCTGTTGATGGACACTTAGGTTGTTTCCATATCTTGGCTATTGTGAATAATACTGCAATAAACATGAGAGTGCGTATTACCTCTTCAATATACTGATTTCAATCCTTTGGCTGTATATACCCAGAAGTGGGATTGCTAGATCTTATAGTAATTCTGCCAAGAATGCACAGTTGGGGGAAAACAGTCTCTTCAATAAATGTCATTGAGCAGAAGAATAAAATTGAACACTTATCTCACGCCATATAAAAAATCAATGAAAAAATGGGAACCTGAAATTGTAAAATTACTAGAAGAAAATGTAGGGGAAAGTTCCATGACATCAGTCTGGACAATGATTTCTTGGATATGGCTGCAAAAGCATGAGCACCAAAGGCAAAATAGACAAATGGGATTGCATCAATCTAGAAAGCTTCTGCAGAGCCAAGAAAACAACTAACAGAGGAGTAAAGAGACAACCCATGGACTGGTAGAAAATATTTGCAAACCATACATTTAATAGGAGGCTAATGCCTAAAATATTTAAGGAACTCAATGTAATAGCAACTCTCTCCCCACAACAAATAACCCAGTTAAGAAATGGGCAAAGAACCTGAACAGACATTTCTCAGAAGAAGACATGAGTGGCCAACAGATATATGGAAAAATGCTCAGCATCACTAACTACCAGGGAAATGTAAATTAAAACCACAATAAAATATCACTCATACCTATTAGAATAGCTGTCATCAAAAAGACAAAAGATAAGTGCTAGTAAGGATGTGGGGAAAAGGGAATCCTGGTACATTGGTGGTGGGAATGTAAATTAGTACATTTATTATGGAGAACAGTATGAAAGTTCTGTCTTTTGAATGAAATTAGTACATTTATTATGGAGAACAGTATGAAAGTTCTGTCTTTTGAATGAAATCTCTCAACCACCAAGAGCCTGGGACAAAAAAAAATGTGTTATTTGAGGAAAAAATCTGAGAAATCTTTGGAGCTTGGAGCTTGGCT
>NW_007791260.1:0-1882 GCF_000696425.1 Galeopterus variegatus
ATATCCTGGCTTCAAAAGCTTATCTTTAGTAGTGATTTGCAGCTGTATAGGTGCTGCAGCCTTATGCAACAGAGCTTCCACTGGAGAGGGTCCGTCCTTGCAGAGTCTCTCATTTAGAATCCTGACAGTCGGTCATAATTGCCGTGTCCACCCCTTCAGGGATGGGGGTTGGGAAGATAGACTTAATCCCTTTTTTAAAAAGGCCATTGTACCATTCAATCATTCCCGCTGCCTGGGGATGATATGGAACATGTAACTTCCACTGAATGGACAACTGGGAGGCTCATCTCTGAACCCCATGTCCAGTAAAGAGGGTTCCATTATCACTCTCTATGACTACAGGCCAACCACACATAGCCGTAAGGCTATTCAAGGCCTTCACAGTGTTTACCTGGTCTGGAGCCTTACAAGGCCATACAAACAGAAGACCAGCAGCCATATCAACAGCTGTGAAGATGTATCTGAAATTCTCTAACCTTTGCAGTGGTCCGATAAAGCCCACTTGCCATCGAGTCAGGGGCACCCTTCCTCGAGTTATTTGCCTTCCTCGAGTTAGTTGCCTATCTGTATGGGGCACCCACGGGGGGTGTGGACTTTCTTGAGCACACCCTGGACAAGCACGACAGGCATTCACTGCATCTTCCCATTTTATAGGCAGGGCCCATTTTTGAGCCACCATCTACATGGTTTTACTGCCAGCCTGCTGCATGTAACCACTGGACTACATCAGTAGCTGGGGCTTTCTGTAGCCATCTTACCTTAGCCAAAGCATCGGCTTCATCATTTCCTGGACTGGCTAAGGGGAAGTGCCCTGTAACATGGAAAAGGCTTACTTCTTTCTCATGTCCCAATTCCCATAACTCTTGCCACATGGCTTGTCCCCACAGGGGTTGGTGGCCTACCATCCACTGCTGATACTTCCAAGTAGAGATCCAAAGGGTTAAACCTTTGTACACAGCCCAGCCATCAGTACAGATGGTTAATGGCCCAGGCTCATTTTTTATCACCGTCTATACTGCTCTCAATTCAGCAATTGCCTGCTTTGCCCTGGGCCATTTTCATACCACATGGTATTTGTTAAGGGCTAGACAGCAACAAGTATCCATGATGCTGAAGTTCCCATGCTAGAGCCATCTGTATACCAAGCTTGCTCTGTGATAGGTCCCTGTCCCTCATGGAAAGGTGTAGCCTCCACCTCCATGGGTAACAGTTGTGTCAAAGTTTCTTCCACAATCTCTACTGGGCCTAGCACAGTTTGCAACTCTTTGGACAGAGGACTCATTGACACAGTGCTCCTTTGTTCTATATATGCTCCCCATTTAGACAAAGTGGGAGTCTGAGCTACACCCGTTTTAGGGCTGGTTGCCTACGTGCACAGCCAACCTATTATGGAGTATGTTGTCCTTACTAGGACTCTGGCAGTTCCTGTGATAGCTTCAGTGGATATCAAGGCAGAATATGCAGCTGCTAACTGCTTTTCTATTAGGGTTGTAACACACTTCAGAACCCTTCCAGAGCTGAGACCAGAATCCTACAGGTATGTGGAATTGGTCTTGTCTCTGCCACAAACCCTATCCTAACCTCTCCTGGGTTATATGTACGTCTAACCAAAATGGCTTAGTGGGGTCAACCACTTGTAAACCCTGTGCTTGCTGTATTGCCCTTTTTGTAGCCCAATAATCCTGTTCTACTTCCTCAGTCCAATCCCAGAGGGCTCCTTTCTTTGTGAATACATACAGTGGGCATGCCATTTGGGTCATATGGGGTTCAAAAGCTCTCCAATACCCCCAAAGTCCCAAATGTGTCTGTAGCTGAGCTATGGTTGTGGGTTGAGGGTATGCCTGTATCTTATCTATAATAGCTTCTGGGATGACTCTTGTCT
>NW_007791261.1:0-1882 GCF_000696425.1 Galeopterus variegatus
AGAAGATTTAAGCTTGACAATAAGCATCAGTACTGCATGGTGTCTGAGGGGCTCATGTTTCTTTGCACTGAAGTTCTCTCGGGCTTCAGTTTGGTTTTCAGTGTGGTAGAATTCAGTGATGGCAGTGTGTCCGTATAACAAGAAGAGAAGCTTTCTCTTCTGATGTCAGTGATACTTCCCTAACAAACAGTATGGATTAATAGGATACATCTGTAGACTTTTGAAAATATTTGGCATATACTCACTCATTCTGAAAAGCAGGAAATAAAGAAATATGACGTTGCCTGTATCTCAAAGAACAAACAGAGCTAATTAAATAATTGGTAAATAGGGAACACATAGCCCAACACATGTTTGAGATTACACACATGATTCTGTAGAAAATGACTGTAAGCAATACTAATGCCGTAAGAATGGAGTTCAGGCTCTAACACATGGACATCACATTTTCCAAGTTTCCGTGGTGAAATGTTGCGAGGCAGTGAAGTCTTTTTCTGCATGGCATTGATGTCTTACAAAGCTCCTTTTGCAGTTCGGAAGACCACTGCCCTGTATCTCAGTACTGTGTTTTAATATGTCTTCCTGGTGGTCAACTATTGTCCCGAACTGACATTAGAACTGCACGTCTGTGGAGTGAGATGTAAGCTCTAGAACTGTTAGAAGGTAATCTCTCTGGTGCCTCACTCCCTTTCTTTTTTGAGAAACCCTTAGGAAAGTAAAACTTACTTGGATTACACTAATGCGGTGATTTTTTAAAAAGTGAGACATTCATCTGTAGATTTTCGAGAGAATTATAGAGTAAGATTTTTTGCATGTGGCATTTCATCCACTTCGCAGCAAACTCTGGAGATTACATTAGACATTTCTGAACTGCATTTCTCTTAAGCACCCTAGAGTTATATGAGTATAATACATAAGACACAGCAGTGATTCACAGTAGTTCAACTGGTGTAGCACCCCACTGAGGAGAGAAGCTGTCAGGGGGCTTTGGGAATTACCAACATCGGAGCCCTTCATCTTGATTCCTACAACCCTTTCAATGATATGCTGCTGGGTGTTCCTCAGAAGTACTACAGTCCAGTGCCTCGGCATCTGAACGTGCATACAGAGGAGGAAGTGTTATCAGATACCAGCTGTAGACAAAAGAAATGTCTATGGGATAGGAGGCATATACATTTTGCTGTCCGCGTGTTTCCTTCCTACCTGCAGTGATATCCAGTAGCCCCTCCTGATCAAAAGGAGTGAGAGGACCGCCCTGCCAGAGCACAGCCCACTGAGACTACTCAAGGGTGGGAGGCCCTGACAACCCACTGGGAGATGCCATCTGCAGACATTCACAGGGGCTGACCCCTTGTGGTTTGGGGCTACACACCCTCCCTTCCCCTCAGAGGGAATTGGGCCTATAACTACAACATAATGGTTATAATAACTATTATTGTTTTATTAGTCTTTTACTGGCCTGCTTTCTAATGCATGGTATTTCCCATGTTTTTAAACCTCAAACCAAACAGTGTTGAAGGGACAGACTACCAAGATTGATTTAATGCACCATATGCTAAAGATTACCCTGGAATATCTATTTGGTTCATGAATTAATCTGGCTTACAACTTTCACTTCTAATGACATGTTTGTATGACATGATGCATTTTAGTATGTGGCTTTTCTAGTAGAAACATTATGTCCTTTTCCCCTTGAGGACTTGGTTTCACAGTAATTTTATTATTAGAGTAGTCACATAATATTTACTTTGTATTTCACAGGAATTTTGAGCCTTCCGATACAGTAGGGTGACGAACAGGCACAGAGTGTACGAGTAATACAGCTTTTTGTCCAGCAGTGTCAGGGCATCTTAATTCCAAAGACCACCAATGGAGACCAACA
>NW_007791262.1:0-1882 GCF_000696425.1 Galeopterus variegatus
TCGGTGATGGGACACAATAACTAACTACATTGTATATTGACAAAAAAAAAAAAAAAAAAATTTGTGGGGGGAAAATCTGCACCTATGCTGAACATGTACAGATTTTTCTTGTCACTATTCCCTAAACAATACAGTACAATTATTTACATAGCATGTACATTGTGTTAGTTATTATAAGTAAATTAGAGATCATTTAAAGTCTATAGGAGGTTATATGCAAATACTACACTGTTTTATAGGAGGGAATTTGAACATCTGTGGGTTTTGGCATCCATGGGAGGTCCTGGAACCAATTCTCCACGGATACTGAGGGACAACCGTACTCTGCTTAACTCAATATACAGTAGAAAGTTGCTCAAGGGCACTTTCAGGCCTATGATCTCAACAGGCTCATGGAGTCTAAAATAAAAGGTGGATGGAGAAAAGGCTTGTGTAAATCAGGACTTGTGACCCAGTAAGTGCTTTAGCAAACACTTATTTAGTATTATAGTACTTCAGTATTCCAGAGTTTCTTCAAGAGGCAGAAAAGAGAAACAAAATATTACAGGCTGTGGTGCCAATTGTTTGGGTTGACATCCTCTTTCTGGATGGAACTTTAAGTTCTTTAAACTTTCCTATGCCATGGTTTCCTCACCTATAAAACAGAATAATAAGAGTACTATTTCATGGGAATGTTGAGATGTAAATAAGCTGACAGATAAGACCACAAACTTTTTGAAGTCCGTGTGTGTGTGTGTGTGTGTGTGTGTGTGTGTGTGTGTGTGTGTGTGTGTGTGTGTCTGTCTGTCTGTCTCTAAAATCTTAGGCCAGTTCCTGGCTCACAGTAAACACCCAGTAAGCATTTGCTACCATTCTTGTGATAATAAAACATATTAATATGAAAGCTATATGTCCTAAATATTCCATTTTAGAGATTCTTTCCCATGAGTTTCTAAAACATGAATCCTGAAAAACAAGATGAAAGACAAGCCTTTGCTTTAAGCCTGGCTGCATTCTGAGTCAACTCTGACCTTCCCACCAGGGCTTGTCAATATCACAATTGACTCTGATGTTGACTCTGATGTCAGTTTCAGGTCTTGGACCTCCTGAATATGAGTTTTGGCTGTGCTATTGGTTGGGAAGGTATCATTTACAGCTAAGAAAAGTCAGAAGAGAGGACATTCTCAATTTGAGCTGATAAATTGGGGTTTTCTACAGCCTTAAATCAGATGTCAGGAAAATCCCTGTCAGTGCGGTTGCTTTGCCCTGAAAACCACCAGCTGAAACTACATTCTCATGTCAACCCTGTGTCTGCAGCCTTTGTGTGCTGGAGGCAATTACTTACTTGGTAGATGCTCCTCTGACAGTTTGTCCTCATGCCAGAATGACCAGGGATAGGTCAACCGATTGTTAACCTTGCAAGAAACTGGAGACAGTATCCTGAGGCACACTTAGAGAGCATGTGTGCAAAATCAATACATATGCAGAAACAAAATGCTGTGTTAAGCAAACTAACACAGCTAGCTCACAATTTAAATTGGGTGTAGACAGTATCACTTTCCTTAGTGCATTGGAAGTAGGTTGCCTGTGCTGGTCACAAAGGCTGACAGAGCCTGATTGCATGTCTCTCACACCAGCCAGGCACCTGCCAGTGCGGTCCCTAGTCAAGATGAGGAATAGACCCAGAGTGTAAGTCACCACATTGCTTCTTACAATTGGCTGAAATTACTTGTGTCTTTCTTACAGGATGGAAAGCTGCATGAGATCAGGAGCCACGTTTATCTTTCCTACAATGTGTTCCCAAAATCACCGGGTCCATGGTGAACATTACACAAACATGCATGGATGGATGGATGGATGGATGGATGGATGGATGGATGGATGGAGTTGGCTCAAAATCACT
>NW_007791263.1:0-1882 GCF_000696425.1 Galeopterus variegatus
TAATAGTTTGATAGAGAATTGGAATAGGCAACTAAAACATTGGTTGCCTAAATGGGAGGGGTAGGATATAGTCTGCCTTCATGCCTGGCTTACAGGCCTTCACAAGGATGTGCTCATGTGCTCATGTGCTCATGTGCTCATGCTCAACCTGAGGGGACCAAGGGAGTGTCTCCCTAGATAGATTCCTCTGTTTTTCTGGTGAATCTGGGAAAAAAGGAGTGAGAGAGAATGCTGGTACGACTATGCAGGTCTTCCCAAGTTTTTTGAAAAGGGCACTGGTATAAGAAGTATACTTTTTTAGATCCCTGAACCAGCCAGCCAGCAAAACAAACAAAAAAGAATTATGCTTTTTTCTTTCTTCCCCATATCATCACAAATTTCTTTTTCCTACCTGAATCAGTGGTCGTAGGACCAGAGCTCCAACTACAAATGCAGAAGCAGTATGATTCCTAACCAAGAAACTGTAACTACGATTAATAAAAGTTTATGTCAGAAGTCCTAAGGGCCTGGTGGGGCAAGTGCTATCTTCACCCCATCTGGCAAGATTGGAGTGTAAATGGTGAACGCAGCTATATTGCCTAGTGGTAAAAACAGCCCACTAGCTCTGTACCTATGACACCCTACTTCACGTAAATGAGAGTGGACAAAGGGGATGTACTTGCTAGTGTAGGGGAGAAGATTTCTTTCCTCATCCTTTGCTATGTTCATGGCTGAGGCACTAAATGATAAAAGACAGATTAACAAGAGAAAAGCATACACACTTATTGAATATGTTTACATGACATGAGAGCCTTCAGAAATGAAGATCCAAAGAAATAGGGAAACGTGTGTATTTTTATGCTTAGGTTGATGAAGAGTGGATGGTCATGCTGAAGTATGATTGCACAAAGGGGGTATGATCTAATTGTAATAAACCGGGGGGAACTCGGCAAGGCAAGAGAACTTGCAGAGAGGTTCAGATTCCTCTCTGCATCCCTGGGCCTTCAAAATTAAGAATATTCCTTTCCTTCAGGTAACTCTGGAATAAGGGTCTACTTCAGGGGAAGGTCAGCTAGGTTTTGTGGCCTGTTTCAGGGGAGAAGTTCAGAGAATTCTTTCTATGATTTATGGCTTGCTTCAGGATAAAAGGGGTGAAGGGAAGGTGAGAATGACCTTCCTGATTCTGCTGTTTTCGTAAAAGCCAAGATGCCATATCTCGGGGTTCTGAACCTCATCACTAGTCTAGTATTTCTGCCTGCTGTCCAAAGACAAAATTACAATGAATTCAGTTTAAAGATCTCAATGAGTTTTATTGCAATTCTAGAATCAAGCAACACTTCATTCCATAAAGTAGAATAAGTTTTCCAATGAGCTAAATAAAAGTGATTGGCTTTATACACAGAAAGGGCTGAAGAAAGCAGAAACAAAAAGCAAAATCAGATTGGTCATTTCAAACTTATGTTCCTTGTAAGTCAAGGACAGGGAGACTATACAGTAGAAAGATAACTGATTTGTTAACATCAGGTTATCTTTTGTTGTAAGGATTAAAGCAGAAGGAGCTTCATTGTCATGCTGATTGAAGATTGAAACTGGCCTGTTTGGGAAATTGGCTGTTACCTTTCTTTCGATTTCTTAGAATCTCAGATAACAATTTAGTTTCAGTTTGCTGAGGTAAAACTTAACATGGGTGACTTCATTTTGATTTTTAGGCTGGTCTGTTGGGGCCTAGTACAGGAGTTTAGTCCAAATCAATGGCCTCCTGTAATTTTTGTTTAACACTGTAATCCAGACGAGCAAAGTGGCTGATCAAATGTTCTTTCCAAAGATGAAAAAGTTTGGGTATATGGGCCGGCCCGTGGCTCACTCGGTAGAGTGCGGTGCTAATAACACCAAGGCCCCGGGT
>NW_007791264.1:0-1882 GCF_000696425.1 Galeopterus variegatus
TAGTGCAGTGGGAGTACTGAGGGATGCAGAGGGACAGGTGAGATGGGACATACTAGGAGGAGGCTGGAAACAGCTTTTGTGGGTGTGCATGTAGTTGACTGTACTCACTGGAGATCTCTGAACATTTACACCACTGCTTAGCAGATATTAGATGGGTAGGTTACTGTGTGAGCTAGTTGCTTTTGGAGGGACAAGTGCAGGTGTCTGAGTGCATCCTGCTGGATTTTACCTTCTGACCAGATGGCACGGTAGGACTCAGGTCAAAAGCCAGGCAGAGGAGACTCTAAATTAGTCTCTCCTTGAATATCTGGAAAAAGGAGCAAGTCTGTTTACCTAGGGCTAAAGGGCCTATTCTAGTTGTCAAAATCAGCCTTTTGTCAAATCAGTAAGAATACAAAGAAAGAAAATAAATAATGTGATGGCTTATTTATCATCATCATGGCTAAAATAACCTTGATTCCATATTCCACATGCATTTTCAATTTTAATTAGTCATGATAGTTTTTAGGCATTAAAGGCAACAATCTTGCTTATTTGACTAGTGATTAACACTTTAAAAGTGAAATGAAGCTGTGCTTACCTTACTGTTCAGAGACCTACATGGAGGTGAGGGTGTGGAAGTGAGTGAGAAGTTAATTACATTTACCATTTAAGTGAGATTCATAGTTAGGAACATATGATGAAAATGCTTAAAAATGACCAGAAAACTGGAGATGACTGACACAATGCCATTTCTGTAGCTGGAGCGTATTAACCTGACCCCAACCCATCCCAAAGTTTCCTTTATAGCAATGCAAGGTTTATGAAAATCTACTGCCACATCAAAATGTTTCTCATCTTGTTCCTTTTACTTAGGTGGACTACCTGGTGCCAATCTATATGGTTGGGCTAATTATCCAATGTTGAGTAGACCAGATTGAGTGTTCTGTAGATCAACATAATGAAAATATCACAAAAATTAATAAACATAATTAGGACCTTACTGGTCGTCTGTCTTTGTCCAGACTGGATTGCTTAGAGTGGCATAGCTGAGATCAGCTACACAAGGAAAGGTAAAAATGCTGAGTGATATGGCAACACATTTACGGTTTGATGTTTAAGTCATAATGCATATTTAAGTCCACAATTCTCAGTTTCATTTCTTTAATTCTCTGAAGGGAAAAACACAGTGTGAAAATTAAGAAGGCTGTAACTCTAAAATCCATTGGCATGAACTAATATATGATACTTAAGAAAGACAGCAAATCCCAGAATTTAGGCTGTTAAGTTCCAGCTGAATTGTTATTTGTCGGCAATTTTAAAATCTGGCTGTTAAAATTAATTACATTCAAGGAGTGTTTATCAGAGTAAAAGTCTCAGATATGATATTTTTAGTCCCTGGAATTAAAGTGGCACCCATGAGCCAATAGATCACACTAGAAACAGCCAGGCTTGCCGTTTTGAGTTCTTTAAACAGACTTATTCTGATTGTAACAAAAACACCCATAAATCTATGCACATATATATTGATCTTGGCTTCCTCTTAAAAATGACCCTGTCCTAGTAAGTTGGCATATTTCATAAACAAACCAACAAATTATTGATCTATCATATACTCTAAAAGTCCTATGAAGAATCTAGGTTGCTTTTAAGTTCATACTGCACCTAAGGGAATGAAAAACTCTGAAATGAAAAATAGATATTTAAAAAGAAGCACAGAAGATATATAGCTGTCTCCTTCTACCTCCTTCGAACCTCCTATTGTGATTCAATCTGTGTATACCACATCTCACATTGTATCTACTGATATGACATTTGGTGAATTAATGCCGTTCCTTCCAAGAGGCTTCAGCAATTAAGTTACTTCCACCCCTACATTTAATAATTGCTCTGTGAAAAACAT
>NW_007791265.1:0-1881 GCF_000696425.1 Galeopterus variegatus
CTTTGGTGTCTCTGTTATTGCTCTCATCGCAACTTTTTACCTCCACTTTATTAACATCTATCAACGTCTAGTGTTAAAGTTGCCAGTTTATTTCTCTATATCCCTGTGGTAGAGAGAATACTCCCCCCCAAAATGTCCAGAACCTCTGAATATGTTTTGTTACATGGCTAAAGGGACTTTGCAGATATGATGAAAGTTCCTGACCTTATAATAGGGAGAGTAAAAATCGATTACATCATATAATGATAAAAAAATTAATTAATAAAATAAAATAGGGAAAGTAGCCCTGATTATCCAGGTAGGCCCAATCTAATCTACTCTCATGAGCTCTTAAAAGCAGAGAATTCTCTCAGGCTGGAGATGGTAGAGGGAAGGTCAGAGAGATTCCAAACCTGAGAAGGATTTAGTGGCTCTGAGATGTAGGTCCCACGTGCAAGGACCAGAGAGAGGCTTGAGGAGCTAAGAGTGGTCCCCTGATGACAACCAGAAAGGAAACAGGGACCTCAGTCCTACAACCACAAGAAACTGGATTCTGTCAATGACCTGAATGAGCTTGGCAGGGGGTTCTTCCCAGAGCCTCCCTAGATAGTCCTGCCAGCTGCCACCTTGATTTCAACGTGAGACCCTGAGCAGAGAAACCTGCCAAGCCAATCTGGACCTCTGACCTACAGAGCTGTGAAATTCTAAATGGGTGCTGTTTGAAGACTCTAAGGTTGTGGAAAATTTGTCACAGCAGCAATAGAAGGTTAACAATCTTCAATGACTATGACCTCTGTGGGGCAGGAGTGACATTGACTTGTTCAGTGTTGCACCCTGTGTGCCTACAATAGTGCCTTGCACTTGATAGCACTCAAAAAAAGCCTATGAATGGGTAGAAACCTACCCTCCCACCTTGCTTTGTGGGTAATTACTTATGGCAGAATCTAGTATTCTATCAGTGATTGGAGAGGATGTTTTCAAATAAAGACACCTACAAGTGGGGCCTTCTCTGCAGGCTGAGTGAGCTGAGGCTCCAGGGGCCTCTGACCCTGGATTTTATGTTCTAATGGATAAGCAACAGCCATTCCCTGGAGAAACAGATCCTGGTTCTCTGCTCCAAGTGTGCAGCTCCTTTGGAAGTAAACAAGGCTGCCTGCAAGGGTATGTATGCATGGGTGTGCATGGGCGCGTGTGCAGCACTCACAACATGAGTGTGAGGGCATTGTGGGCAGGAGCGTGGGTGTCTGTGAGTGCAAGCTGAATAGGTGTGAGAGTGTGAACACCTGGATGTGTGTGAGCAGAGAAGCAATCCTTTCTAGGGTCAGTTCTCCGTCCCACCTGGTATCTCTTCCACAGAAACCAGTTTGAAGTCACACTTGGAAAGGATCTGACACTATGGGATCATATCTTACTGGTTGCTTCTCCCTATGGACTGGCAGTTTAACAACAATGGAGCTGAACCTAAGGTCTGATCAGCCTTTTCAGTAGACCCTGGAGGGCCAAACAGATCATCTGTTGACCAGCCTAGTCTTCCATCCATGCTCCACACATTGCAGGATTCGCCTCTTCGGAACACTATGCCAACTCCCTCACTTCCCCAAGTCTTCACTAGCTCCCCATTGCCCACAGGACAAAGTGCAGTTCCTTACATAGATATCCAAGTCTTGCTCTCTTCTAACTTCATCAGCGCCTGTTATTCCCCTCAATGCTCCAGCGACTGACCCTGTGTCCTCCACCAGTACAATGTTCCCCTCCTCCCCTTGGAGCCCACTCCTTCTGTCTCCTCTTTGCCAGTCCAAACCCCTCTCGTTCTTTTATTTATTTATTTATTTTTGGTGGCTGGCCAGTACAGCGATCTGAACCCTTGACATTGGTGTTACCAACACCATGTTCTAAGCAACT
>NW_007791266.1:0-1881 GCF_000696425.1 Galeopterus variegatus
AAGGGTCATTTATCCTCACTAAGGGAACATCGTGCAAGATTCTGAATGTGTAGGTTATATGATGAGGGACCATGAAGGGGTGGATTGTGAGGAAAATAGAGTAGTTTAGTCAGGGCCCCTCACCTCAGGTGTGGTTGGGTGTGGTGCAGCACATTCTTTATAAACAAGTTGTGTGGGGGTGGAGTTAGTGCACATGCATACCCATGTATTTTTAGCTTATTGCTATTCTTGTGTATTCTTCAGTGTGTGAAGCAGTGGCTCAGCAGAGCTTGTGTCTAGAAATAAAGCCTATTATTACTTCACCAATGGCTCCAAGGACATTTTTCCTGTTCCCTTGCTCATAGACCTGCATGTGAAGGGTTTCTGAGTGGGTTGGAGGGTTCTGTGAGCTCCAGACCCAGTCCTAACTTTACAAGTTGGCACTCTATAGTGCTACCAGGCCCTACTACCCAAATGTAAACTTCCTCCTAGACCAAAAGTATATTAGGTAGCAGTTTTGCTCCTTCACTACAGGCCTTTACAGAGTATATGGGACCTACAGCATTTTTGCAGGCCTGCTTTAGGCACAACACCTGATTCAGCAGCCTTCTACAGAGCTCCCAGGATCTGTGCACCAGTCTGACAGCCACAGCAACCTTACCCACTGTCACCCACTCCAATAAAAACTACCAAGGGACCTACCATATAGACCATGTAGGCCCACAGAAAACTCCAAGATTGAATAAAGCAAAGAAGTCACACAAAGATTGTACTACCATGCTCACACAGAACCAAACCTAAATTATCCAATCCAGATATCAATTTAGAACACTTTCCAGGAAAGAGTTTCTCCTTTCAAAAAAATATTCCAAAAATTAGAAGAAACTGCCTCAACAGATGCCTAGATATCAATGCAGAGATACAAGAAGCATGAAAAAACAAGGAAACGTGACACACCCAAAGGAAGAAAATAATTCTCCAGTACCAGGCCCAAACAACAGGAAATTGATGAAATGCCTGAAAAAGAATTCTAAAGAATAATCTTAAAGAAACTGAGTTTATTCAACATGATGCAAGAAAATATGGATGGAAACCACATATAGTAAAAAAAAATCCAGGAAATCAAGAAGCAATTTAACAAAGACAAATCACAAAAAGAAACAAACAGAAATTCTGGAACTGAAGAATTCATTCAACAGAAAAAAAAATTTGACAAGTAACATAAGCATCAGGCTAGAACAAGTGGAAGAAGAATTTCTGAATTTGAAGACAAGTTTATTTATTTTTTTTTTAACTTACCCAGTTGGGCAACAAAAGAAAAATAAATAAAAAATAAAGACAGCCTACAAGATCTACTGGGCAAATTTAAGCATACAAACATCACCATCATGGGTGTTCTGGGAGGCAAAGAGAAAGGAAAAGGCATTACATGCCTATTTATGGAAATAATGACTGAAAACTTCCCAAGTAGTGGGAAAGATACAGCCTTCCAGATCCAGGAGGCTAAAAGATCTACAAACAAACTCAACCCACAAAGGTACTCCCCAAGACACATTATAGTTAAGTTGTAAAAAGTCAAAGACAAAGAATTCTAAAAATAGCAAGAGAAAATTGTCAAGTCACCTATAAGGGAATCTTAATAAGGCTAACTGCAGATTTCTCAACAGAAATCATACAGGCTAGGAGAGAACGGATGATATTTTCAAAATGCTAGAAGAAAAGACTGCCAGTCAAGAATACAACACCAAGCAAAGCTATGCTTCAGTAATGAAAGAGAAATAGTGTCTTTCACAGACAAATAAAAACTGTGGCAATTCACCACAACCAGAAAAGCCCTACAAAAAATCCTCAAAGGAGTCCTATATCTGAGGAACAAAAGAAAATTTTTTTTGAAAAACATAA
>NW_007791267.1:0-1881 GCF_000696425.1 Galeopterus variegatus
CTGCTTTTCACAAAACATGGCCCATTTCTAAGACCTGGGCATGTCATGGCTCCAAAGCAAGGCATGGTTCTGTGAGCAAGAGGCAAGAGGAATGGCTGCTGGTGGGGCACTAACAGAGTCTGCCACCCCTGGTCAGTGGGATTTACTTCTCGGGTAAAAGCTGCCCCTTCCCATGACTTACAGTTATAAACTATTGGAGGTGTTGGTTGAACTATGAAAGCTGTACTCTTGATTTTTAATGAAGAGCACACTTGAAAGGTTGTTTTCCCCCTGGCTATGGCTGGTTAAAGAGTTAGTCACTCTGACCAGTGACTTTGGCAAAGGGCCCCACTAATTCTACAAGTCACCAAATTGTACTGTTTCTAAACTGATGTTCTGGCTCCTGAAACCTGATGGTAAGAAAAGTAGGATTGAACTAGCTGGAGCTGTGAGGTCAGAGCACCTGTGCTGGGGTGTATGTTAACTTGTTTGGAAATATTTATCGGTGCATCCATAGATACGCACTTGATGAGTAACTATATTTGTGCTGCACTTACATGCTTTTTTCTCTGCCTCTAATGCAATCAGTGCACATTACAGAGGCATGAATATGCAAATGTTGAATAAAGCTTGAATTTTTTAATTAGAAAAGCTAAATCAGGGGAATTATAAGCACCCAATTTAACATTTTAAATATGAAATGAACCATTCTCCTTCATTCCCATTCATCGCCATGGATTTTGTTGATATTCAGCAAGGAACTTGATTATTTTATCCAGGTTTGTTTTTAAAGGAACTGGCTTGGGTTTTGGTGAGATCAGGAGAAGTAGTGGTTGGGGGAGGAGGGTAAGATGGGGAGGAAAACGTCTAAAGAACAACTTTTTTTCTTGTCCTGGTTGATGTCGTTGGCACATGAAGTAGCTTATTGGTTGTATTCTTGCAAAGGGTATAGGCGTGTAAATACTCAGTTGGGAATTACATTTCCAAAAGGAAGCATTTTCCCCACTCAATTTTCTCTTAATTCAGAAAAATTACTTTTAAATTGATGTAACACAGCAGCTTATAATGGTTACATTACTCTCCCCCAGGAATAGATGCAGGCTTCTCTCTGCTCCCTTTTCAAACTGGTAAACAAACACTCTCTCTTCAGGCTTGACTCTTTCCAAAGAGAAAAGTGAGTTTCTCTGCTGGCTTGGGATTAAAGAATCCACACTGCAATCAGTTGATTATTTATTAAACCCTTCCTCATGTGGGATTTAGTACTGTCCATAATTAAATTACAAAGACCCAGGCAGGCCAGGCTCTTTGGAATTTAGAATCTTCCATGGTCTAAGCAGCTGGGTGATCTTGGCCCAGTGGCTGGTCATGATATCAATAGTAATTACACCGTATAATTATGCAGCACTTTATTGAAAGTACTTCTGCCTGTGTGTCATTGTTTAATTTGAAACCTACCTCTGGGCCTCCAAGGAAGAATGGTCTAGGCCATCTCTAAGTCCCTTCTGGAGCTACCCCCGTGAGTTCTATAAGGTGTTTAAGTGGGGGAGAAGGAGAGAGGGCTCCTACGACAAATGGTAACTGCACCAAATTGAACCCTAATTTATATGCTAGTGTGAACAAGTAGTGGGACATACAGTGCTCAGCAACAAAAGACAAATGGTAACTGCAGCAAACTGAACCCTAATTTATATGCTAGTGTGAACAAGTAGTGGGACATACAGTGCTCAGCAACAAAACAATGCTCGGTACACACTTCCCCATAAGCTGCAGTGTCTACAAAGCTTTGCACTTTGGTTTCCTGGACTGGTCTTTATATGGGAAATTCCTCCTGCAGTTTATCATAATCCCAATATTCTACACCAATTACTACCTCATAGCTCAAAGCATGCCATCTGAGTTCCT
>NW_007791268.1:0-495 GCF_000696425.1 Galeopterus variegatus
TCAGCATCTATGGAGATGATCAAATAAATGGCTTTTGTCTTTGAATTTATTGATGTGGTGGGTCACATTTATTGATTTGAATATGTTGAACCAACCTTGAATCCCTGGGATGAATCCCACTTGATCATGATGTATAATTTTATGTATGTGTTGTTATATTCTGTTAGCAAGTATTTTATTGAGGATTTTTACGTCTATATTCATCAAGGATATTGGCCTGTAGTTTTTCTGTTTTGTTGTATCTTTGTCTGGTTTTGGTATCAGGGTGATGTTTGCCTCATAGAATGAGTTTGGGAAATTGGCTTCTGTTTCAATCTTTTGGAATAGTTTGTAGAGAATTGGTATCAATTCCTCTTTGACGGTTTTGTAGAACTCTGCAGTGAACCCATCCAGTCCTGGACTTTTCTTTGCTGGGAGACTTCTGATAACAGCTTCAATCTCTTTTATTGTTATTGGTCTTTTCAGATTTTTTTTTTTTTTTTTTTTTTTTTTTTT
>NW_007791268.1:1455-1881 GCF_000696425.1 Galeopterus variegatus
TTAGCCTGTTGACGTTATGTATATAAAATTTCCTAAATTGTAGTACTTTGTATGGTCCAGAAATGTATCCATTTTCTCCAGATTTTCAAATTCGTTGGCACATACTTGTTTATAGTAGTCTCTAACTATTCTTTGTATTTCTGAAGTATCAGTTGTAGTATCACCTTCTTCATTTCTAATTTTTGTTATTTGGGTCTTCTCTCTCCTTTTCTTGGTTAGCCTTGATAAAGTTTGTCAATTTCATTTATCTTTTCAAAAGACCAACTTTTTGATAAAGTTTGTCAATTTCATTTATCTTTTCAAAAGACCAACTTTTTGTTTCACTGATCTTTTGTATCATTTTTGGGGTACCTATTCCATTTACCTCTGCTCTGATCTTAATTATTTCTTTCCATCTACTAACTTTGGGTTTGGATTGTTCTTGTT
>NW_007791269.1:0-1881 GCF_000696425.1 Galeopterus variegatus
ATTAGTATTATTTCTATTTACAGATAGAAAAATTGAAATTCAAACATGTTAAGTGTCTTCTCCAACATTATGCAACTACTAAATTTCAGAGTCAGCATTGGCACTGAAATCTTTATTCTTTCCATTGAATAATGCAGACCATGATCTAATTTACATCTCTTGATGGTGACTTTATTCCTCCTTTTAACTTGTTCCCATTATTACTTCTGATACCAGCTTTAGCTACAAAAATGTTCCCCCTTTAGAACCAGTTCTGCATCCATAACTCATAGTTTGCAACCACACCAGTCCAGTATGTAGAGCTGATAGTCTTAAGGATCTTGAAAGTACCAGACCTCAGTGTCCTTTTTATTCTATTGCTTTATTTTGTATTCATGAACATTTAAAGAATATGGTATATTCCTCACCATGTTCTTGTGCAACAGATATTTACAGTTATTTTAGATTCTCTCTTGAGTTATTCTTATTTAAGAATCTTTTTTAAAAACCAACTATGCTATATAATCCCTCAGTGTAAACTTCAGTCTTTGTGGGTTTTCATGTATTGTTCACATGTTTAACCCACATGATAATTTCTAACTCCATGTGCCCTATTCCCACTCTCATTTCTAGAAAAAAAGAGAAAAAATGTTTTTCTAATATCCTTTCAACATAACCGTGTCTATTGTTTCAGCAAGCACCAACTACTGCCACCATAAGCTCCTCAGAAGACTTAAAACAAAACCCGAGAATTGCAAGTTCTCTCCAAAATTCACTTAGAGTAGAGCTTTTAAAACTGTCAGGTACATAACATGGAGTTCTAGTTTAAGACCTGTTCTAACATACTGCAGATCTTGTACCTGATTACATTTCTCTCATTGCCATGTGTTAATATGTATCATATATTTTGCTAAGTACTTTGCCTGTATTGCCTCTCTTTTTCTTCCAAAATAGCCCATGTTGTTTCCTTGTTACAGATGAGGAAACTGATGCAGAGGAAGTTTAAGGAACTTGTACAAGTTCACAGAGGAAAACTTTCAGCCCAGGAAATCTGATTCCATAGGTCACTCTGAGTGAATACACTCTGTGGGCCAATGGGAACTGTGGGCCACCAATGTACAAGTTCTGTCCTATGTCCTGAGAATCATGCTGAACTTTGAATTTCACTGTGAAGTTCAAAGTCAAATTTGTCAACCATGTCTAGGAATTCTACAAAGTCTTTTAGAAGACTATGTCTTTGTAGATCAATTTTCTGTTTGTGCTTGAATTTAATGCTATATAACATGATATTTATTGTATCTCTTAGTTTTCCTCCTCAATCAGCTAAGAATAAGGTTGTCTCTAATGAACAAATTAATACCATAATAATCCATTCATTTTCTACCATGAGAAATAATAGCACCTCAGTGATGGCTCAGAAATGAAAAAGGAGTTGTACCGGACTAAACAAGAATAGATTTATGGAAATGGCGTCCATCATGAGCCTCTTCCTATCAACTAAACTAAGAAGTGATATATAAACACAAAGCTATACAGAACAAAGACAACGAGAACTCAGCATTCCAGCCAGCCAGTCCTGTTCCTCCATAACCACCACTCCTATTATTCTTTGAGATATCTGAGAATTCAAAGGTAAAGAATTAAAGGGTAGGCATCTATGTTCTTCTTGTCAAATTCAATGATTATTTTCATTTCTTATATACACCATACATGATTAAAGTAGTACATAAGGTATGAGCTGAGCATTGAACTGTAACAGTGATCCTTAAGGTACTGGATAATGTAGGTAGAAAATTCAGAAAGTCTGAGGTGTAAGAGGAATCTCAAAGTGTAGCTTCAGAGTGTTCCATGAAAGGGCTGTATGGGACATGGGATGTAAGGGTATAGTCTATGCAGGGTGCA
>NW_007791270.1:0-1881 GCF_000696425.1 Galeopterus variegatus
GTGCTGGGGAAGAAACACTTTCCTTATGATTATATTAGTAAAAAGCACAAAGGCGGCGGCAGTGCTGTTACCTGGCCACTAAGATGTGTAAAATGGACTGAAGTGCTCTGTCATGAAGACTTGTTTCCCCACCACAGATGTCCTGGGATTCTGTTTAAACAGCTGGATCTCAAAGATGTGCCAAGCTAAGGAAAAGATATAAGAACAGAATAGCACTTAAAACCCAAACTGTAGTCCAGATGGGCTTGTACTTTAATTCATGCCTAACTTAATAATTTTTCAAGAGACTAAAGTGCCAGATGGAGTTTAAATATTGAAATTATTTTTAAAAATAGGTTTCTTTAAAAAAATAATGAGCAACCCTGTGGTTATATTCTGCCTCTCCTCATTCCCTCATTACCTAGAGGGCATACTGGCATAATGATGTAAATGGTTAATATTGGTCCCAACAGGGCTGACTCTTTTATCATAGAATCAAAACTTTTTACACAAAATTCAGTAAGGAATCGGGGGAAAACAAAGGAAACTTCTTTGAGAAGCCCCTCCATATTTATTTATTTATCTCTCTCTTCCTGAACCATGAATTTCATATTTGGAATATTGCTATATTGACAGATTCTTGCCTGTCTGCATTAATGTAGGATCTGTTACAGATCTATGGCCATAACTGTTCCTTATTTCCTGGAAAAAGTATTTTTTTAAAAGAAAACTTGTTATTTTTTTTTTTTAAATATGTGGGAGGCATCAGGCAGGGAAAGAAATGACTGTTGTTTAACACCTTGTTTAGTGTGTTACCAGCAGGAGGGTTGTCAGCTCATGTCATGAAAGAGCGAGGTTGTGTGGGCAGCACAGAAGCAGGAAGGTGGGTCTCAGGGACTTTAGTCTTGCCGGAAGCCTCTCAGAACAAGGCTGTCCACGTCTCCATGCTGTCACAGTAGGTCACTCTTAATGAGAACAGCACTTGATAACTTTTGTGCTGAGGTAGATAACTTTCTCCTTGTTTGACAAGGAGAGGTTACTAGGTTTTAGAGGACAGGAGTTGTTTTTAGTTTTGTGTTTTTTCAAAATAATTATTTTTACAAAAGTGATGAGACAAAAGGGTTGTCTTCTGATGTGTTCCTGGGAGGGTCGCCCTATAATCTGTGATAGCTCAGGGTTGCAGTTTTGCCCAAATACATTTTACACCACCGTAAAGAGGTTTCTTTTGTGATTAATTAGTTGGTTTGGCTGGCCTTGCAGCTCATCAGACTAATTTACAAATTCCCCACTCTATTTTGTGCTATGTAGATCTGGCTGTACCTGTATTGGTGACTATCTCGCCTTAATCACATTTTAAGTGACCCACCAATGATTTCTTCCCAGATTTATTTCATAAATTATTTATGACAATGACCCCATGATTCAATAAGAGCGTCTTTTCTTCCTCCAATGTGTGCTCTCCCTTCCTACTGTGCTTTTTGTCCTCTTTTCCTGCAAGCATAGTCTTCACAGGGAGTGGCTTTCTGACTTTTTTTCAGAGTTATTTGAATGAATAGAAACCAACAGCTGCTGCGTGCACTATTTTTCCAGGAGGGCTATGCTTGGAGCCTAACCATTGCAACCATTTCAGTATTAATGAAAAGCTGAATTTACTTTAATGTTTACTTATGTTTTCCATTTGTGGTTCTTGACTTTGTAAAATTTAAATAAATGAATGTCTGTATACTTTTTATAAAGAAAAGTGAAAATACCATGACACAGAAAAGATGATTCTATGAGATGCTGTTTAGAAAGCATTTATCTTGTATTTCTTTATTCTTTCTAATTATCTAAAATTCAATAAAAGTTTATTCATATAAAATAAGTTGTCATTAATTATCATGGTACTGATGAATATATGAT
>NW_007791271.1:0-1881 GCF_000696425.1 Galeopterus variegatus
AGTATCAACAAGAAATGATATCAGTATCAGTAATACAAAAACAGAAAGAAGGAGAGATAGAGAGAGAGGGAGAAATCACAGCCATAGCAGTAAGCAGCTCAGTAGCCTTGGAAAGGAATTGACATGCTTTATTTTGTCACCTTTCCTGTAAAGGATGTTACAAAGAACTCCAGAACACACTCTCCTAGGATGATTCAGAATTAGAGAAGTCTTCTTTTACATTAAAATGTGGATAGATTTTCCAGCTCAATTGGTTTTATAAAATGTTGGGCAATAAAATAGCAAATTGGACCAGATTAAGAAAGTAAAAATATCAAGGTATTTTGTCTAATTGAGCCTCGTGGAGGCCTTAACTATACTCTATGTTTAAAAAAATGGTCTGTGGGCCGGGCCGGTGGCGCACTGGAGAGTGCGCCGCTTGGGAGCGCAGGGGCACTCACGCCGAGGGTTCGGATCCCACATACAGACCGGTTCCCGCTCACTGGCTGAGCGCGGTGTGGGCACAACACTGAGGGTTGCGATCCCATTGCCAGTCAGTAAAAAAGACAAAAAAAGGGAAAAAAAAATGGTCTGTGCCACCAATGATATCCCACTCTCTTTAGATGGCAGATGATTAGTCTCAAAGGACACTGTAATAGATGCCCTGCTACATGAGGCACCTAATATTTGACTGAGGAAATGCTTTGTTTTCATATCCGTATGATCACAATATCTTTATTTACAAGGTCTGTCATTTTGACTTACTTGCGAGAAATGATTTCTCTTTCTAGAGATAACCAGTCATCTCTGTCAGATGCCAGTCATCAGTAGGGGCAGAAAATGAAGGAGAGTCCTGATGCCAAGAAAACACAAATATCTTGTTCTAGAACAAGGTATTTTTAGTGATTATCATCCTAAGAAAGGTGGGGAAAGAAACACTCTCAGCTCGATGGACAATTTCTGACCTTTTCTTCTTCCAGAAAAGTAAAATATACATGAATGAAAAATATAAAAGCAGTCAGGTATATCAATGCTGTTTCACTGTTGAGTGATCTGCTTTCAGAAGTTCTTCATATTAGGGTGAAGGAAAGAGTGATCCGCTTTCAGAAGTTCTTCATATTAGGGTGAAGGAAAATTTCACGGCCCTGAGGAAATTAGTTGGAATTACAATGATAAGAAGTGAGAAATGTGTGCAGGAAAGAAGCTAGGCTTCACTCACTAAAAAATCAGATAAAAGGTGTATTAATCCCTTTCTGTTGCTTATAACAAAATCCATAGAACTGGGTAATTTATAAAGAAAATAAAATTTAGTCTTTACAGTTTCCGGGGCTGGAAAGTCCGAAGTCCAGGGAACACATTTGATGAAGGCCTTGGTGATGGCGACAGTGACAGCAGGGTATCACATTGCAAAAATGACTGAGCAGAGAGGCAGACTAACCTCCTCATCCACTCTCCTTTTAAAGACCTATAAGCCACACCCCTGACCACCATTTTTAATCCATTCAGTATGGCATGTTCCTACAATCTCATCACCTCTTCAAGGCCCTACCTTTCAATTACCATAATAGGATTTCTCACCCTCTTAACAGTCACAGAGGGTGCCAAGTTTCTAATACATAAAACTTGGGGAACACAATTCAAGCTTCAATGAGTTGGAGTTGGGGGACATTCAATCCACTGCAAAACACAAAACACAGAACTTGCATGGTGCCAGTTAGACACCATTCAGATCAGCCACAGAAACCTAAGTCTTGTTTTTGTAAATGTGAAAAAGATACTAAAGAAAATAAAATAAGAAATTTGTCTCAGCCCCCCAAAATAGAGTATACTGTTCTGAACTGCAGGAGACAAAGCTTCATTTCCTATTTGAATGATCAATTGTAAGATGTTTGTAATAAAGAT
>NW_007791272.1:0-704 GCF_000696425.1 Galeopterus variegatus
GTTGCCGGTCCCGGTCCGGTACGGGCGCGACACTGAGGGTTGCGATCCGTTGCCGGTCACGAAAAAAGACAAAAAGGAAAAAAAAAAAAAAGAGAGAAGTCTCCATTGGGATGCCAGTGAAATTTCTCTGCATTTCTGCTTAGGGAGCACCTTGATATCCAGTGATTCAAAGTGGGAACTCCAGTTGGACACAGGTAGCTCTTGGTAAATTTGAAATCAACTAGAATTGAACTCATTAGTCATTTCATAATCAGCTACTCCCTCACCCCATTAGTCTTCGTAATGGATATATCCTGCCTTCTCATGGCTTAAATTTCTGCATTCTGATTGTGAGCATGCCCATGGTTTGGGGCTCCCGTTTGTTCTTCTCTCTTCCTAATGATCCTTACAAATGTTTTCCGCTTATTTTTATAGATTGCCCAGTCTTCTTTACTAGGTAGTTTATATTTCTAAAAGCATCTGATTGATGGTCCTTCTCCCTGTTTTCCTGTCAAACTTAATGGTCTCTGTTGCCCTTTTCATTTCTAAAGTTTAACTGAGATGAATTTCAGTTTCACTTTTAGGAACAGATTTTGAACTGTGGAGTTTTCTTTCTTTCTGACCATATCCTCCTCAAAGATAATTTTAATTTTCTTAAATAATTGGAAATTAATAATCTTTGTGCCTGCGAAAATAAATTAATTAAAAGCATTATGAACCTAAAT
>NW_007791273.1:0-1881 GCF_000696425.1 Galeopterus variegatus
GTGTCTTTACCTTCTGGTTTCTTTGTTTGGTATGGTTCAAAATGTGATTCTGTCATATCTGATACATTGTAGTGGGACTTGTACTTTTTAGAAAATACACATAAAAAGTAGTTTGAATATATAACTTTTAAAATTGTTTTAATCAAACTTTTTGGTCTTTAGTTTGGATTTTTTATATAAACATTTATTTCATTCAAATTTGTTATGTTTAGGAACTATTAAGCTATAATGCTGAAAAGAACTTATGACATTTCCTATCAGTTAATATAGTTTAAACTAAAATGTCAAGGTATAGGCTAAACAGGCTCTTGAGAATAAACAAAGACAAGAAACTAAATAGTTAGTGTTCATTTTGTCTGGGAACCACCACATCTGCCTCTAGGCTGAGTAATCATGACTTATTAGTGTGGTTATGGAAAGTATATATCATTTGAGTTGAGTGAATGAACAGTCTTCTTTAAGGAAAAAATTCTCAAATCAGATTGTTGGAAATCTCCCTTTTTAGAATCACTAAAAATCAAAACTATGAAGAAGCCTTTTATTTTACTGGATGATGTGTTTAATCTGTTGGGGTGCTTTTTTATCTGTATTTCTGGGATGGAAATGTTTTTTCTTTACCATGTATCCAGAAATCTCATTTTAGCATCCAGGGTAATTCCATTTTTGTTCACTTACAACTCATTTCTCAAGTTCAGCTGTAGACTGTACCTGTAGCCAGAGGCCAGTCATGTGGGGACAGCATGGACACACTCTTGAATTTTCTTTTTTTTTCTAAGTGAAAAAATATGGAAGTTTATTGTAGGGCACCTAGAGAATTTTCCTTTTTACTTACTGGCATCATATGTCTCATGTTTTCTAACAGTAAAGGTGGAAGTTACAGTTATTTTTTTTCTTTTGTTAATTGTATCTGATAGTTGGCTGTGATTGTATAGTGAGCAATTTTTCTCTTATTGTGCAGTTATTCTGAATACCAAAAACTTTTTTTTTTCTTGGCAGCTGGCTGGTACAGGGGTCCGAACCCATGACCTTGGTGTAAGAATGCTATGCTCTAACCAGCTGAACTAACTGGCCAGCCCTGAATACCAAAAACTTTAAGTTCAGGGTTTTTTTTTTATAGGATCACAAAATAATAATCCTTTTTCAAAAACTTTAAGTTCAGGGGGTTTTTTTGGTAGGATCACAAAATAATAATCCTTTTTCCTCCTCTGTGAAATATCCTTTAGGCACATAATATCCAAAAACTTTAAGTTCAGGGTTTTTTTTTTATAGGATCACAAAATAATAATCCTTTTTCCTCCTCTGTGAAATATCCTTTAGGCACATAATATTCAAAGGAACAGTTGTAGATTTCATTGCTAATCATAACTTGTCAAAAACCTGAATAATCAAAAGCATTCTTTTTTAGGTATTGTATAATTATTTTAAAACTTAAGTGTTAATATTTATGCATTTCCAAGAATTAAAACCCAAGAAAAAAGAAGAGCAAATAATAAAAATTGACGTAGTTTTTTTGGTCCAGAAAAAAACTGATAGTTAATTGATTTATTGCTAAGTGTAGGACTTCATTTTTTTTAGATTTTATTTAAACACAAAATGCTTATTGTATTTAGGGATAAATGTACCTTAGATTTATGAACATCTTTTTTATATTAACATGAAACAAAGAAATTTTGTTATCTTGATAGCAGGTAGGATTTTTTTAATGTTTTATTTTCATCACCACATCTTATGTACTTTTTCTTTGCACCACACATTCTTTCACTGTGTAATCTTAAAAGACTCTCTTATACACTGAGACTATTTTCTTTGTAACTTACTCATTTATGAAACACCAGTGGAGAAATCTTTAATAGAAACTTTCACATTCAGAAATACTCACAC
>NW_007791274.1:0-1881 GCF_000696425.1 Galeopterus variegatus
TTTTAAAAATATATTTTGTTGTTGATTTCTAGTTTACTTTTATTTGGGTCAGGAACATACAGTGTATGATTTCAATTATTTTATATTTATTGCAACTTATTTTATGGACTGTCATATACTATATAAAGGGATGCATATTCTGGACTGGCTGGTTAGCTCAGTTGGTTAGAGCATGGTGCTAATAATAACAAAGTCCAGGGTCCAATATCTGTACCAGCCAGCTGTCTCGGTCCAATATCTGTACCAGCCGTCTTAAAAAAAAAAAAAAGCACATTCTTCAGTTACTGGGTATACATTATAAAGGTCATTTAGGGTCCAATATCTGTACCAGCCAGCTGTCTTAAAAAAAAAAAAAAGCACATTCTTCAGTTACTGGGTATACATTATAAAGGTCATTTAGGTCAAGTTGGTTGATGGTTTGTTTTTTACGTCTTCTGTATTCTCATTGATTCTTCTTGAGATATGAGTGTTAAAATATATATTCATAGGTGTAAATTTGTATATTTTCTCTTTTATTTCTGTCAATCTTCACAAATTTTGACACACTGTATTATGTACCTAGACAATTAAAATTATTATTATTTTTCTAATAAATTGACCTTTTATAACTATGAAATGTCCTTCTTTATCTCCAATGAGACCCTTTGTCTTGAAGTTTATACAATATAATACAAATATTGCCACGCCAATTTATGTTTACTGTAAAGATACATGGTGTATCTTTTCCCATCATTTTACTTTTAGTCTGTCCCAAGTCTTTATATTTAAAGTGTATTTCTTGTAAGCAACATATAATTGAGACTTACTTTGTATATTTAGTGTAAAATAGATTTAATGGATGTGTTCAGTCCTTTTATATTTTTCATAGTTAATTATGTGGTTGGGGTTAAGCCTACTGTCTGGGTGTTTGCTTTTTCCCTCATTTACTTTGTTTTCATCTATTTTCTCAGATACTCGTATTTCTCCCTATGTTCCTCTTTTCTTGCTGTCTTTTGAATAAAAAACAATTTTTTTAGTATTTTTTGTTTTATTTTCTATTGACTTTTAAGTTATGCTTCTTGGTGTTTATTTACACTTACATACAGGTACAATACACATCTTTAATTTGTTACTGTGTACTTTCAAATAATAATTATATTCTTTCCAAAGCAATTTACATTTTATATCATTACAACTCCATTTTTCATTTCCTTTTTGTGTTCTTGATGTCTTATACTTATTACTACATATACTATAAGCCTAATAATATATTATTACTATTATTCTTAAACCAGTCAGTGGTGTTTTGGAGAAATGTGTGTATGTGTGTGTATAAACACACATGTATATAGGTCTGTGCATATGTATACATACACACAAACATGTATGTGATAAAAATTTCACTTTATGGTTCTCTTTATCACTTGCAAGTCCAAACATGCGCTAGTTATCATTTCTCTTTAGTCTGAAGAGATTCTTTTAATATTTTTTTGTAGTGTACATTTATTGTTAACAAATACCCTCACCTATTAACTGTTTTTAAATGTTTTAATGTTTACTTTCCTTCTTTAATGCTATTTTTTTACTGAACATGGAATTTTGGGTTAACAATTTCATATTCTGTCAAATTTAAAATGATGATATTATATCTAGAACACATTGTTTTTCGTTAGAATTAAGTCACCACTCATACTGTTGTTCTGCATGTAATGAGTGTTTTTATGGCTATTTTAATGATATTTTCCTTATTTTTGGTTTTCTGCAGTTTGACTATGATATGATTTAGTGTGCTTTTTTAAAATTTATTTTGGGGGAGCAAGATGGCGACGGGTCTGGAGTGAGCATGCCAGAGGACAGAGAGAGCCTGAGAAGTGTGCGCTGTGCTGCCAGAGTACTATTTGC
>NW_007791275.1:0-1880 GCF_000696425.1 Galeopterus variegatus
GAATCATGTTTTTATTTCAGAAGAATTATTTGAGAGAAAATGTTATTGAAAGATTAAAACAATACTATACAAGCCAGAATTTAGAAATGCTATTTTAAAAATCAGCTGGCATTACAATATAATGTAGACATATGGGTAAGATAATATCTTGGGATATCAAGATGCAGTTGTGAAATAATATAAAGAAATATCAATATGCCATAAACTGCCCTTGTTGACATATTTATAGTGGCAGAAAAATCACAATTATCTAACAGATTGGTTTATAATGTCAATACTATATTGAAAGTGAACTTTACAGTGAGATATTTAAAGACATCATTGAAGATTCTACAATTAGTGGAGAGTGCTCTCCAATCATTTTTTTCTTAAGTGGAAAATATCTACCAAAAAAATCGATGTATTTTTTCTTTCATTCTACAATAGTACATTTTCAAAAAGCTTATTTCTTCCTTACTCGCCAAACCCTACACCTGATGATGGACGTGCAGCTTCAGTATTTGAAAATTATTTTATTGACTAGCTTAATTCCCTCTATGGACTTCATTTTCTCATGTACGTACAGTGGATATTAATATGTAACTCATAGGGATGTGTGAGAATTAAATTAATTGTGTTAACGTAATTTAAAAGATTAGCAGAGTGCCTGAGACATAAAAATGTACTTGATAAATGATGGCTATTACTACACTTATTTATGGTTATTTCTATTTTGTTATCCAAGTGAAAAACCTCTTCCTAAGCCCATAAACCTCCACCTGAAAAATGATTCTTTTATCAGCCAGCATTTTAATTTCTCAAATATTCACTAATATTAGGAAAAAAATGATTTTATTAAGGTTGAAATATCAGTATCAATTTTAGTTTTCTATTTTCACTGCAACAAATTTCCACAAGCTTAGTGATTTAAAACAGGACAGATTTGTTCTCTTACATGTCTGGAGGTCATTATCTAAAATCTAGGTGTCGCCCGGCCGAGTTGTCTTTCTCTGGAGGCTCTGAGGGGAGAATCACTTTCCTTGCTTTTTCAGCTTCTAAAGACCACCTGCTTTCCTTGGCTTATGGCCCCTTCCTGCATCACTCTACCCTCTTGCTTTCGTCATCCCATCTCCTACTGCTGAAATTGATCTGATTGCTTTCCTCTATAAAGACCCTGATGACTGGATTAGTCCTACCCAGAAAACCCAGGATAAATCTCCTTCTCTCAATATCCTTAAATTAATCACACCTGTGAAGTTTCTTGTCGTGTAAAGTAGCATGGTCACAGATTCTGGAGATTAGGATGTGGACATCTTTAGGAGGGTATTATTCAACCTAATGTAGTTAATGTTGCTTGCAGTCTAACTTTACAGGAGTTCTGCAGTGGTTCTTGTAGAACTAAATTGCTATCTTTTCTATTGCATGTTGCTGCTTGTCACAGGCTGACCAAGGCAATCCTTATCCCCCATATTTCTAACTTGTTTTGATTTTAATAACAACTGGGATTATTTAGTTTAAATATCACTAAATATACTCCGTTTTTGAAGTTAACTCTCCCTGACAGTTTGTTCCCAAGATAAATAATGGACCCTAAAAAGCTGGGGGTTTTGGTTGTTGTTTGTTTGTTGTTGTTGTTCTTTTAGTTAAAAAAAGGAAAAAAATTGTCTTTTTTATAGATAATATAAATATATTTTATAATTAATCTCTCCATTGGACATGTCAACTGTTTTTTTTTTTTTTCATTCTGCATGTTGAATAGATTCACCACCTGTCCCTTATTCCCACCTAGAGCCCGGTGTTATACAGTAAGGAAAGAATTTAGGGGATTATCAAGGGAAATGTGCTCACCAGCCAACATAAGTGTTTTTAATATTTATATAGCTTTTATAAAGTCAAACAGA
>NW_007791276.1:0-526 GCF_000696425.1 Galeopterus variegatus
CAAATATATTTATTTTGTTTTTATATTTTGTTGACTTTTAGCCATAAAAATGTAATGTTTTGCACATTTAGAAACATTTCAAACATTACAAAAGGATATTTGCCAAGATAGAAGGATGATGGTAGGGCTCATATTATTTAACAGATGTCTAAGTTGATTATAAAATATATTTAGACATATCCCAGGCCTCACAGTGGTTAAGGATGAGTCTGGTCCAACCCACAGCTACAGAACTTCATTGTGGCTTGCATGGATTTTCATCACTGACCAACAAGGCCAGCCTTCTGGGTACTAGTGTGTACTGTGAGCACCCAGGATATATCCAGAGTGAGTAAACTGTGACCTTCTTTCTTATGCTAGCCAAAGGTGTAAAACAAAGCTTTTTTACATTATGTTGCTTAATTCATACATTCCTTTGGAGACTAAAGTGCTGTCCTAAATCACAGCTAAAGGGTGGAATCCTGCTGCCTTATTCCTCATAACCGTCTTCTTGCCCCCATTGCATGGAGAAAGAATTCCTGGCATA
>NW_007791276.1:1328-1880 GCF_000696425.1 Galeopterus variegatus
GCTTATGGATTAGCCAGTCGTTTCCTGAAACCATTGTTCTTTCCACCAGTTTACACGTTTCAATGATACACTAAGACAAAGGCATTTTCCTTCGGGGCCATCGGTGACTCCATCACACACATTGATTTCCCTTTTGATTTCCTACCCTCACAGGATTTGCAACATGATATTTCCTCCTCTTTCCATGTTCAGATACAACAGCCCCCACCCCTGCCCCACGCTTATTCTACCTTCCATAGGATCTACATTAGAACAAATGTTTCAAAGTTTATTCTAATTTCTAATGAAAAAAAAATAGTTAAGTAAATGTATAATTTATTTTAAAACTATGTGAGAAATGTTTAGAAATATGTGTGGGCTTAGAGAAGGAGTGTGGTAAGGGAAGGAAGGTGCTTGTAGTTCTCCGGTTTCCACAGTGGGTCAGCTCCTGCTAGCAACTTTACTTATATTATTTCCTTTAATCCAACCAGCAAATTTAGTGAAAGGTGAGGAAACTATGGCTCAAAGTCATTATGTATCCTCTTACAAATCATACTATTAGTTTAACTATTA
>NW_007791277.1:0-1880 GCF_000696425.1 Galeopterus variegatus
TTCCCCTGATTATCCCGGGCAGAACTGCTCCTCGCCTTGCCCTCCCGTCGGGCTCTCTGTGCAGCTTGAAGACAGACGTTAATGCTTTATGAAGTAGTTAACTGTGTTTGAGCCTGTCTCCTGCACTAGATTGTAAGAGGGCAGCGCTTGAGTCTGGGTCTCCTTTGTGTCTGAGTGACCGTCATGCAGAAGGTGCTGAGTAAATGTTGCAGCATTCACGCATAACTGTATGGACACAGGCCTGTGCAGAGCTTTCACTGCCAGTCTCCCTCTGTAGCAGGTGCTGCGGTGCATCCCCAGAGCTTCCTTCATCCCTCCAGCTGCCAGAGTATTGGCTGCTGACAGCTCCCAGCTAACAAATGGCCCTTGGCCAAGGTTACAGCAATGGAATGGTCACAGGGGGGCAAAAAGACCCAGGCCTTTTGCCTCAATTCAGGGTTATTCTCAAGTGCCATTCTGGCTTCAGTGTTCCCTGTGGGATTGCTAAAGCCTTTCCTGGGGCTGTCCTGAGGTTCAACCTCTCTCTCTGCCCCAAGTCGCCTTCCCTTGGACCCTCAGAGGGGCTGTTCCCGAGAGTAGCCCCAGTAAACCCCTGCACACTCGTCTCCATTCCAGAGACGGTTTCCCAGGGGACCCAGCCTATGACCTGCTCTGAATAGCTGGGGTCTCAGTGGCACTGTAAAACCAGGCTCAGATTGCAGAGTCAGTCGTAGCCAGGTCTGACTTTCTCTCCAGGAAGCCTTCCTTGATTTCCTCACCAGCAGCAATCGCCTTCTCTGCTGAGCTTCCATATCTGCCCATTCCTGTCCTTTTTGCCCTGGGTCGTGGTCATTTTTACTTCCTTTATCCCTAAACTCAGTCAGCTCCTTGAGGGCAGGATCTGTGCTTTCTATAGTTCCACTTAACACAGAGGAAACATGAAAAAAAATTGCTTCTGTGGAATTTGAGCCTCAGGTGGACAGAGTGAGGTGGGCAGAGGATAGACTTTCTGGAGAACCACGAAGTCAGCCCACATGTCCTTCTTTACCGTGCAGGCAGGAATTCTGTGAAGCAAGCCCCCAGTTACAGACAAGCCTCAACCATCCTTCCAACTGCTGGCCCAGCCACTGCTTCTGGGCTAATTTTATTTATTTATTTGTAATTTATACCCAGTCTGCTTCCAAAAAGAACTTGAGGTGGCATCCAGGGCTAATAAAGCATTTAAAGTGAGGCATTGCCTCGCTTCCGAAGTGCTGCGTGATAGAAATATCTAGTGATGGGCCAGGCCTCAGGGCCGTAAAAGCTGGGACTGTCATCCTGCCTGTCACTCTGATGGGTGACTCTTTCTTGGGTGATGGGTGTCTGGGGAAGCCATTTAATAAGCTTCCCAGGGACAGAGACTTTGAGGGAGGAGGCTACCCACCCCCCCACCGCCCACCGCAGCTTTCCCAGGGGGCCATGGATTTTGCTGATGAGAGATAAACAGCCCCAAACAAGCACACACAGATGGAGCTAAACGGCTTGTAAAAGTCCCAGGATGGGAGCGTGTTAAAGTTGGGTGAGTGCTTACACATCACTCCATAGATGGGGAAACTGAGGCCCAGACAGGAAAGGGACTGACCCAAGGCTCAATGTCCTCTTCCTAGCTCAGGCTCTTTGCTGGCCCCAGCACCCAGCACATTTTCTCTGAGGCTCCTTGCAACTCTCAAGGTCCAAGAATCTAATTTGGGCAAATTGTCTGAGTGGCAGGATTTCATGTAAAAACATCCCAAGATGCTTAACCAGGCAGTTAAGGTCAACATTTGGAAACCCCGTTACCCACAGGAAATCATGGCATTTCCTCAGTGTCTCTGTGTATCTAGTTATAAAGCTGCAGTATATAGTACACACTTTGCATTCTC
>NW_007791278.1:0-1880 GCF_000696425.1 Galeopterus variegatus
AAAAAAAAAAAAAAAAAAAAAAAAAAAAAAAGGAAAAAAATAAAAAAATAAAAATAACTCTCGTCTCTGGAGTTCTGATATTTTATGCAGGTGACTCACTCTTTAGTAAATGACATAGTATTTGAGTGCTCTGGGCACTGACTACAGTGCTTAATTTGATGATGAAACATTTATTTCTGTTCCAGGTGTCTTGTAGGTATTGGGGATGCATCAGACATGGTCCTGGCCATTTATCAATGCATAATCTAGTAAAGGAGTTTGAAATGTATAAATTATGGCATAGTATGATATGCTATATAGACATGTAAAATGTATAACAAGCTCTGTTCAGGGATATTTTGGAAGGTTTCATGAAAGGCAATATTTGGACTATTTTTTGAAAGATACATGAAGCATGCTTGGTAGAAAGAAGGGCATTCTAGGCACACGAGAAAAGACAGATTTTTTTTTTTTTCCTTTTTGTCTTTTTTCGTGTCCGGCAACAGATCGCAACCCTCAGTGTCACGCCCGCACCGGACCGGGACTGGCAACGGGATCGCAACCCTCGGTGCTGCACCCGCACCTCGCTCAGCCAGTGAGTGGAACCGGTCTGTATGTGGGATCCGAACCCTCGGCGGGAGCGCCGCCACACTCCCAAGTGGCGCACTGTAGCAGTGCGCCACCGGGCCAGCCCAGAAAAGACAGATTTTGTGAGAAAACATCGTACATGGTTTTGTTCGCTAGTCATCTGATATGAGGGAATAGACTAAATTATGGAGAGTGGTACCAGATGATAGATTGTGGCCACATAGTGAGGGCCCTTTTAGGCTATGTTAATAAGTGATATGATAAGATCTCTGTTTTAAAAAGATATCAACAGTAATTTTTTGGCTTCTAAGGAAGGAGATAGGGAAACCATTTGAAGCAGTCTTATCATAGTTGAAGGGAGAAATGCTAAGACCTTGGTGTAGGGCAGTGGAAATGAAGTATAGAGGGCATGTTTGAGAGAGATTTGGTGAAGCAGCTACTTGGCAGGATGGATGAGGGAGAGAAAGGAGCTAAGGATAACTGAGTTTTTAGCTTGAAAGTGCTTGTCATACATCTAGTTAGAGACATTTATTAGTAAGCAGTTGGAAATGTGAGTCAGGAGTTAAGATTGCCTGATGAGAATGTAGTATAGCTGTTGTTGAAGCCTTTGAAGTAAGTTCAGATTTCAGATCCCACCTCTGGCACTGCCTCTAAAATGGGCAATAATCATATATATCTTAAAGTACTTTTGAGATTGTGCATGTAAAACAATCAATAAATGGTAGCTGGTATTATTTTATACATTTATTTATGTGTCTGTTGAATCTGTTAGAGCCAGGAATGAATGAGAGTTTAAGAGGGAGAGATTGGTCTAGTTAGATTACTGTAAAGCTAGATAATTGAACCACATTGTCAGCTCTTTATGGGATTGTCTCAGTTAGGTTGTGGTTTAATATTATGTTCTGTACTTTTAATGAAAGTGAACATAAAAAGTGTCTCTAGAAATCTTCCTTTCATCTGTATTGAAGATGTCATGTGTTTGATGATCTGTATAGAAAAATCCTTGTCATAATTTCTCTGAAGAGTTTAGTAATAGGAAAAGTTTGTTTGCTCTAACAAATTGGTATTTTTTATTTTAGTAGGTGAGCAATTTTTTAACCTATGTTTTCTCTTTTTTATCTTGGCTATTTTGAAACTTCTGACTTTTAATGTTCAACTGTTCGACTTAATGTGTCCTTAGACTGTGTTTTTGGTTTAATAACTCCCATTTAATTTTTTATTTTTACTATATGGCTCTGTTGTATCTTTTTATGGGGGCATAAACAACAGAAATTTGTTGTCTTACAATTTTGGAGGCTAGAAGTCCAATCTCA
>NW_007791279.1:0-1880 GCF_000696425.1 Galeopterus variegatus
CACTCTCAAGCGGCGCACTGTAGCAGTGCGCCACCGAGGCGGCCCGAGATTCATAGTTTTGCCAAAATTTATTATATATGTGATATCTATACATTCCCCATAATTGTAAATGATATTCATAGAAATTTAACTTCTATCATTGCAGATGACAAAAAGGAGTATACAATCTTGAAGAAATTTCTTACAGTAAATTCATTTTACCAGGGTAATAGTCATTATTGTAGTTGCAATCTACAAATTTAAACAAAACTATGGATTATACTGGAAGGCAACAAGTATGTGTTACAGTATCCCAAGAAAAGCTCAGTAACTACGGTCCATGAATGTTTAGATCAGGGACTAATAGCTTGGAGGAATATAGGAATTATTCTCTCTTATTCCATTTCTTTGATTTTACAACATTGTTTTTCCTTTGTACTCCTCTGTGATTATTTGCTTTATTCTTTTCTATCTACAGACAGACCCATATGCATGCTTTGCCTTTCAGCTCTTAAATCTGCATTGGTTTGATTCCAGTAACAAAATTACAACTTGGTCCAGATTCCAAATTCCTAAGAAAAAAAACAGATGAATAGTCCAAACTCGGCTCATGTTATCTGATCTACAGCATTCAGTTACCAGTCGAGGCTAGAGACCACAAACAATCAAAAGTAGATTTTCAAATTAGGAGTCAGTATGGCCTAGAAAGGAAGCAAAATACTATCTGCTACTATCAGTACCTTGCCTTCGTAATCTTAAAAGATACACTATAATGTTTTAGTTTTCAACACCAGAGAAAAATTCATTAAAAAACTTTAGTTGGTGAGAATTCATGCTGCTTTAAAAAAATCACAGCTGAAAAAACAACTGAATCCAGTGTCTAGTACCTATCCTTGCCAATAAATCCAGCATGATGGTGAAGGATTTAAAATCATAGCGATATACCTTCAATATATTAAGATAACATAATCTTACATTTAATTCTTATTGTGACCTTAAGTATTGCAGAAGGTTAGAAACCTTGATTCTCAGTTGATTTTTAGAATAGGGTTTTTAGGTAATGCATGTATTGGGCAAAAGCCCTCGGTTAATGGGCAAAAGCCCACAGCTAGCCGGGCAACAGCCCATCTAATCAGCTAATCACTGTTTAGGTATGGGATTGTACACTTTAATGATTTTAGAGCTAACAGGTGGTTGACATACCAATCCTGTTAAGAGATTTTAAGAATTTCTGCAGGGAAAAATGTGAAAAAGTTTGCTAAGGGCAAGCTGTTTATTGGTGGAAACTTTAGAGACAATTATACTTAGATTTAATCATAAGAATGTAAGTTTTACTTAAATCATTTAAGGAGAGGTTATATTTTAGATAATGATCACAGTTTGACCAACTTAGCTGTTCATAAATTGTACTTTGGAATGTCACATTGTTAATTTCACTGATGTTACTAGTTCCATTGTTGAAGTTATACTTTGCCATAGATAACTTTTGTCACATTGCCCATGTCTTTGTGTCTTTTTGAAATGATTGAATCAACTGATTTTTCTTGTGAAATTTCCTTGTCTTTACAATAAAAAATAGAGGCTAACTTTGAATTGGGGTTGTACCCACTTTTTTCCCTCTAACAGAGGAGTTGCTGAGGTGCAGTACCTTCAGGCTTCTCATTGCATTCATGTTGCTTTGAGTAATCCTTTTCTCGTCTTAGAGAGAAATGTAACAAGTATCATCTCCAAGATAAAATACCTCATTATTTTAATTCTGATTATCTAGATTAAAGGGCTACAACATCTATATATATGCATCTGTGTGTGTGTACATATATATATATATAAATGTGTGTACACATATATATATATATAAATGTGTGTACATATAGATATATATATCTAGAGAGGGAGAGAGA
>NW_007791280.1:0-412 GCF_000696425.1 Galeopterus variegatus
TACTTTCTTGGTTTTTTGCATTTCTGGTATCTCTTTTTGGGTGTTTGTTCATTTTGGCAGGGAGTTTCACTCGGGTCTCCTCTCTGGTCAGTTTGAACTCTTCTAAGTTGCTGGATCCCGCCCTGCCAGTCCCGCAAGGTATGTGTGTTCTGCACCTCGCTATCGGGGCATTTTTCCATGTTCTGCACTTCGCTATCGGGGCGTTTTCCCACTCTGTGTGCACTAGGTGGGTGTTGAGCCTTGCAAAGAGGTCCCGCAGGGTGTGTAATTTTTTTTTTTTTTCCCCGAGACTCCACGTTTTTTTGCCAGACCCCTCCCCACTCTGTGTGCTCTGAACAGGGCTGAGGCGTGTCTTCTGTAAACCTCGTCTTTCAGCTGAGACATCAAAGCTGTGCCCTGCCCCGCCCTGCCC
>NW_007791280.1:1623-1880 GCF_000696425.1 Galeopterus variegatus
GGGCTCCCCACGCTACCAGCCCCATCAGAGATCCACGGGGGGAGTGGGATTGTAGGCCGGTCCACAGGCCCCGGGGGGCCCTGCATCGAGGTACGCAACTGGCATGTCTCAGTGAGGAGCCACACCAAGCAAAGATGACTGGCCTGCCTGATCTGAGCCGGCCGTCTCCGCCCCCACCCGAGAAAATGTAGGCAGTGCTGTTGCGGACGCCTAGCCTGGTGTGGTAGGTGGGAGCCAGGTGGGCGGGGACCAGTCGG
>NW_007791281.1:0-1879 GCF_000696425.1 Galeopterus variegatus
TATGACCTCATTTCACATTTACAACTTCTTCACAGGCCTTATCTCCAAATGTAGTCACATTGAGGGTTAGAGCTTCAACATATAAATTTGAGGGGGAGACAAACAATTCATAAGAGCTATAGTAATCAAAACCATATGGTACTGGCATAAAGACACACATATAGACCAATAAAACAGAATGGAGAGCCTAGAACTAAACCCTACTGCATATTGTCAAATGACCTTCAATAGGGGTGCCAAGGCAACATGATGAGGAAAGGATAGAGTCTTTAACAGATGGTGCTGGGAAAATTGGATAGCCATAAGCAAAAAATGAAGTTGTGCCCTCACTTACAATATATACAGAAATTAACTCAAAATGTAATAAAGACATAAATGTAAGACCTGAACATGTTAAACTTCTAGAAGAAAGCATAGAGAAAAGGCTTTGTGATACTGGATTTGGCAATAATTTCTTGGATATGACACCAAAAGCACAGACAACAAAAGCAAAAACAAACAAATGGGATTACATAAACTTAAAAACTTCTACACAAAGAAAAATTAATTTATATATATATATGTATATGTACACATATACATATGTATCAATGGGATTGTGGGAAGATGGCAGACTAGAGGTGCCCAGGGCACATTCATCCCACAGAAGACAACCAGAACAAACCCACTACCACCATTGCTGCAGTCTCCAGTGCCATTATCTGGTTCCAGAACCATCACCCTTCTTCCTGCAGAGCAGTTCATCCCACACCCCACCACAGTCACTGGTGGCCCCCATCACCGCATTAGTCCCACTACTGCCACCACCCACTCAAATGCAATGACACAAGGAAGGTCATGAGTGAAGAAGCCAGAAAGAGGTGAGCAAGCACAGACCCACAACCCAGTGGCCCAAACCACAGGGGGAATTACATTGCCCCTGTGATCATGTACCCAAGGGTGGGAGCTAAATATGCAGCCCATGCAACTGCCTGATCCAGGAGAGACACATGCAGAGCCTCCAGAGAGTGCAGAAACCAAGAATAGCCAAATAGAGTAAGGAAGAAATTCTCAGCCACCACCAACCTATCCCCCAACCAGGGGAGCAAGGACCCAGGAGGAGCCTCCACCTGTAGGAAAAAGAAACCCTGTCCAGGGTCATCACCCATTCAAACTGAGAAGCTCCAGTATACCCCAGTGCACCTATCAGGGTCATGGGACACTAGCCAATGTGCCAAAAAGCCCACTCAGGGTCACCAACCCCCCAGCCAAACAGCAACAGAATACACAGGTGCTCCTCCCAAGAACTTGAGACCTTGCCCCCAACCTTGATGACCCAACACAGTGTCACTAACCTCATAAGGAACCACTAAATGCCCCAGTGCCTGGGCAACAGAGGCACTCCAACATTGAATATGGCTGATGTAACCACACAGAGACTACTCTACTGCATCTACCTGGAACCAATACTAAAACATTCTCCTTGATGGTCAATATAAATCACAACTACAGGAAGGAGTCTCTCTCCTCAAAAGCCACTCCAGAGTAATAGAAGAAGCAACTGCTCTACCAAATGACCAGACATCAATGTGGGAATACCAGAAATACAAAAACCACAAGAAAATATGACACCACCAAAGGACTACAATAATTCTCAAGTGCCAGACCCCATACAGCAGGAAACTCTTGAAATGACTGAAAAGGAATTCTGAGCAATGATCTTAAAGAAAGTCAATGAAACACAAGATGACTCAGTTAGACAACACAGTGAAATGAGACAAACTATACAGGATATGAAGGAGGAAGTTTACAAAGAGAGAGATTCCTTAAAAAATAATGTAGCAGGGCCGGCCCGGTGGCGCACTGGATAGTGCGCCGCTTGGGAAGCGCGGCGGCGCTC
>NW_007791282.1:0-753 GCF_000696425.1 Galeopterus variegatus
GGTTCGGTACGGGGGCAACACTGAGGGTTGCGATCCGTTGCTGGACACGGAAAAAAGACAAAAGACAAAAAAAAAAATAAAAATAAAAAATAATTGAAAATATATTTGTTGAATTGAATATGTAATATGTCAAAGAGTTAAAATTATTGTAAATAACTAAACTGGCTTAAATTTGAAAATCATTTATAATATGTCTGATTGTTGCATATACACAGAAATCTGGCAAAATTAAATTCTGTTTTTTAAATGATTTTTGTAAACTTTAAACATGTTAAAATTTAGTATATTTCTACAAGTAAGTAAGGATAAAGTATGATTCTGATTTTGCTTTATATCAAATGACAGGGGTATTGGCTTGTTGTAAAAATAAAAAGTGCAGGGCCGAGCCTGTGGCGCACTCGGGAGAGTGCGGCGCTGGGAGCACAGCGACGCTCCTGCCGCGGGTTCGGATCCTATATAGGAATGGCCGGTGCGCTCACTGGCTGAGCGCAGTGTGTGCAACACCACACCAAGGGTTGTGATCCCCTTACTGGCATGAAAAAGACAAAATAAATAAATAATTAAAATAAAATAAAAAGTGCAGAATGCATTTTTATGAAATTTGCAATAACAATTTTGACTTGTTTATAAAAAGATACATTTTCAGAATGGACTTCCTGTGCATTTGCAAAAGTCCGCTAAATATATGGTCTGCCACCTCTCAATATATCTGCAGTATCTGCATTTTTTTTGGTTTCAGTTCTTAACCCAGTC
>NW_007791283.1:0-1879 GCF_000696425.1 Galeopterus variegatus
TTCTAAGATAAGGTATGAATAAGGAACAGGAGCAGAGGTGACGGATGCAACCAACACCCTGGGCTTCAGCAGATCCCTTAAAGTGGTGTCCCAAGTCTGAATTCAGGGCAAACTCCCATATGCCACCTGTTGAGCATCCACATTTATTATTTTCAGGATAACACAGGACTCATGACTTGATTCAATCTGTTAAAGGAAAGATGAGCAAATAAAGGCTCTGTTAAAGGCTGGGATGAGAAAATGAAACTTCTTCCATGCAAGGAGAATAATCCCTGATGGCTGCATATTCTGCAAAAGCACACAGTTTGATCAGCCAAGTGTCAACCAGACTATGTGTCCAGGTTGGATTTTTGCATCTCAGGAGAGTAATTAATGAGAGTGGGACAGTTACCCACTCAAGGGATGCCTCTGTTTCCTCCAGTTTTGGCCACTCCCCATTTTGTTATAGTTTATAGTCTTGCCTGTCCCCTGCAGTGGCTTTGGTATAAGGTTTTACTGAATGGCTGGCTTCCAAAGATGATAACCTTAGTCCAGGTCTGGGGCTGAGCCAGGTCAGGTAAGCTTGCTACCTTTCTCTCTTCTTACCTACAGGTTAGCAGTTTCTCCCCAGGTATAGTAGGATGGGAGACTCCAAGGCATTCACCTTTAGAAAGTCCTTTTCTCCTCTCACTTTGTTTTTGTTTTCTCACTATGACAGCGGCATATTGTTGAGAAGTTCATCTGTACATTAATGAAAGTGGCTAGTGTTTTCCAGAATGCACTTATTAAAATGAGTGTGTGCACGCTCTTCACTGAGCGGTGGCGGCATATTGTTGAGAAATTCATCTGTACATTAATGAAAGCGGCTAGTGTTTTCCAGAATGCACTTATTAAAATGAGTGTGTGCACGCTCTTCACTGAGCGGTGAGTTAAACTCTTTCAACTTAATCTTTTCCCATCAGGGAATCCAGACATGCACTATTGTTTCCACGATCATGTGGCAACTGATATTGTTATTCATGCTGTGCTTGAAAGAACCCATGTTCCGGCAATTCTTTCCCTGCTGCATTTATGAGAAGCCGTCCCTGGGCTCAAGGCTTTGTTGCTGTTTTGAGCCTGACATTGTTCTGGGGCTTTGCCTGACAGGCTGCATGACGCAGCAGGAGCCCCTCTGTGCTCGGTTACACTGTCTGTACCAGCAACACCACTGTCTTGATAAACAGCACTAGCACTTTGAATCTTTAGATTAATTCTCTGGTTTTGTGCTTGGAATCCACTTTTTCAATTGGACCATTGAACAACTGTTAGATTCTTTTAGAAAATGTTTCTAGACTCAGCCATTGGAAGGAAGTAAGAAAGAAGTACCAAGCATGGAGTACGAGAGTACTGTAGACTGCAGAGTAACCTAGCATGTGCTTCTTACTGAGCACATTGTACAGTGTTGACAGTGGGTGCTTTATAAAGAAATTGACTAATTGATTTAATCTTGTTCTTTGGTTAAATGATAATTCCAACTGGGAGAACGTGGTGGTGATGATGGTGATGGTGACGACGACGATGACAATCAGATAGTTTGGGAAGCCAGTGGTAATGTCTGAGCCGGGTTCTTCTCTGGGTCCCATTCGCTCTCTCAGCAAAGCCTGACCACCCTCTTATCTTCTGTGTTGTTCTCAAATCTGTCTACTTCTCTCTGTCTCCATCTCCATCACCCTAGTGCCTATTGCTGCCAAATCACAGCTGGATAATGCATGTAAAAATTCTTAGCCTGGAGCCTGGCACCTCGTGAGCACTCAGTAAGGGGTAGATATAAAATTTTTATTGTGAATAATTAAAGAAAGTGTGGTATATCTACATAAGGTGCCCTCTCCTGATTAAAGTCTTTCAGAGACTTCCTACTACC
>NW_007791284.1:0-1879 GCF_000696425.1 Galeopterus variegatus
CGGGCCGGCCCCACACTTTTTTTAAAAAAAAAAAAAAAAAAGAAGCATAGAGTACTTGAGTTACACTCCCAGTATTGCACAGCTTATGGGACAAAATAATGCATCTGATTCCAGAACTTTAACTCTTAAACACTGTGCCAATCAAGGAATGTTTCTATGTGTACATTATTTATTCTCTCAAATATTTCTTGTATGTATACGCTGTGCCAGACATGAAGCTAAGATTGCATTGAATCTATAGATGGATTTGGAGAGAAATGACATTTTAAAAATATTGAGTCTTGTGACCCCAAAACAAGACATAACTATTTACTTAGCTGTTCTTTAACTCTCTCTGCAATGTTTTGTATTTTTCCGTGTACAGATAATTCACATACTTTTTTTCCAGATTTATCCTTAAGTATTTCGTATTGATAGATGCTATTATAAATGATACTTTTAATTTCAATTTTTAATTTTTATTGCTGATATATAGAGAAATACAATTGATTTTTGTATATTGAGTTTATAACCTGCAACACTGCTAAACTCATTCACTAGTTCTAGCAGCTTTTTTGTTAATTCCACTGGATTTCTTTATAAATGATCATTTGTCTGAAATAGACAGTTTCACTTCTTCCTTTCCCATTTAGATGTCTTTCTTTCTTTCTTTCTTTTCTTTTTTTTTATTCTTACCTTATTGTATTGGCCAGAACCTCTAGTGCAATGATGAATCAAAGTTGTCAGATTAGCCATCCTTTTCTTGTTTCTGATCTTAGAGGGAAGATGTTCCATCTTTCATCATTAAGTATGATGTTACTTGTACATTTTGCTGAGAGGAATGAATATTGGAATTTGTCAAATGCTTTTCTAGGTTTATCGAGATGACCATATGGTTTTGTTTTGTTTTTTAGTTTGATAATTTGTGAATTACATCAATTGTTTTTGGATGATAAGTCAACCTTGCATGCCTGGCATAAACTCCACTTGGTCATAGTGACTATTTGTTTTTATATTTTGTTGGATTTGACCTGTTAAAAACTTAAAAGAATTTTGTATTTACGTTTATGAGAAATATTGGTCTATAGTTTTATTTTTTGTAATGTCTTTATGTAAGTTTGGTATTAGAGTAATGCCAGCCTCAAAGAATAAGTTGGCAATTTTTCCATCCTCTTCAATTTTTGAAGATATTGTGTAGAATTAATATTATTTCTTCCTTAAATGTTTGGTAGAATTCATCAGTTACCATGTGTAACTGCAGTTTTCTTTGCAGGTAGATTTTTAATTAAAAATTTAATGTCTTCAATATATAATAAGGCTATTCAGGTTATATATTTCTTCTTTATTGAGCTTAGTTTTCATTTTTCTGTAAATTTGTTCCTCTCTTTTAAGTTATCAAGTTCAATGGCATAAAGTTGTTCATCATGTTCTCCTACTGTGCTTTAATATCTGTAGAATTAATAGTGATGTCACCTTTCTCATTCCTATATGTGTAATTTGTGTCTTCTCTTTCCTTTTCCTGACCACTCTGGCTAGAAGTTTATCAATTTTATTGATCTTTTCAAAAAACATCAGCATTTGGTTCCATTCATTTTTCTCTACGGTTTCTGTTTTTCAAATTTTGTCAATTTTCCCCCCATCTTTATTATTTCCTTTCTTCTCCTTACTTTGGTTCTCATTTGCTTTTACTTTTTTTCCTTCTTAAAGGTCACCAAAAACTGAGGTCACTGATCTGAGGCATTTTTCCCCCCAATATATTTATTTAGTACTATAATTTCCCCTTAAGTACTGCTTTAGTGGCACATCACAAAATCTGATATATTGTTTTCATGTTCATTCAGTTCAAAATAATTTCTAATTTTCTTTCTGATTTCTTCTTTGACTCAAATTTGTGGATTTT
>NW_007791285.1:0-1878 GCF_000696425.1 Galeopterus variegatus
CACTGTGCTAATCTGGAAATGCAGAGATGATTTAGGTCTGGTGTCTGAATGAACGGGGCAATGAAGGCAGAGACATGTGCCGTAGACAAGGCTGGACAAAAGTGGCCAGAGGAAGGAGTGACTAACTCTACTGGGCGGAGGTAGGGCAGGCAAAGCATCCTCCTTGAATGTACAAAGGGCGATGCATGGCATTTTGATGGCACAGGAGTCTGTGCCATTAAGATAATTGAATAATAGTGCTAGAATTTGACTAATGGCCATCAAAACTGGAAACAGAGTTTAATTTCAACAAGCATGTAATAGAACATTTGAGAAACCCATCCACCCTCCAACTGCCTCTCATCTTGGATATGAGCACATTTATATAAATTTAGGTGCTCAAGGTGTGAAGGACATTTCTTGGATTCTCTGTTTATCCTAAAAAGGAAAAGGAGGGATCTTCAGTCTTTGACATAAATTTTCAGGTAGTCCTTTGGAATCTCTTAATAAAGCTCTATTTTCTTATTACTAAACTCTATCTCTTCCTTCCCTTCTGGGTAAACTATTCCTATAAGCCTTATCCTTCAAAATGAAAGATTCAAAAGTAACTTAGCTGGAGTTGGGGTGCCTCATCCTGTAAATTAGATGGAGGGAGGCATTTTGGGGAAAGTGCTCTTGAAAGGCAGGGGACACCATGGGGACCACTCCAGTTAGGTTTAGGGCAGTGGGCTGTATTGAAAGGGAGTAATTTCCAATAAAAAGTAGGGTCAGGAGATTTTGCTAACATCTGTTTGGTTGGAGAGCTCCCTGAAGCCATGCATAGTGGCCAATGCTTATCTTAGTTTATTTTTTTGCGTGCTTATTTTAACAGTCTCTGCATCAGGGCTCTCTAGATGGGTACTCTTTTATCTCAGCCATTTCTCAATAAATCCTTTTGTTTCTTGCTCAGCAGTTGAAAGGAAGCTGGAGAAAAATAAGCCAGACCCTGCCCCTCCTCACCTGCCCTGCTTTTCCATCTTGTTACCGGCTGGCTTTCAGCTCCTGTGACCATTTCTTGGCCTTGAGTACCATGTGGAGTAGCTGGGATCTGGCCCCCTGGGGAAGACTCAGGCAGGCAAGGAAGGGATGGGAGGAGAAATGGCCAGGGACAGAGCAGGTCATGTCAGAAGAAAGGTTTCCCTTATGGAGTAAAATATACTTAAACTACATTTTGCTCTCATCAGGAAAGGGCACCAGGAGACGGAGAACCAAATTGGTAATTCAGCTCTTGAGGCTGTAAAGACTTTATGGCCTGCTGATTTCTTTTCTACACATTCTTACTTTAGGTTGTATTTTTCCTTCCTCTGATATCCACATACATTTGCATCTCACTATTTAGTAGTATGTATTTTCTGTAAGGCTCTCAGATCTCATAGCATAAGTTAGGGTGTGAAGAAAGAACATAGCGGGCAGAACATTTTTGGAATATACTTTACCTTCATAATATCTTCATTGGTTTTGCTTTTTTTCAGGTGCATTAGTAAAAGAATGGGTATTTGCATCCCATCTCTGACCTTGCAAAGCTCTGAAACGTTTTAACTCATTGCTCTTAACCCAGGTTTCCGGTGTGCGGGTTGCTGCCAGGTCACTTTCTAAAAGTGCCCTATCGTCCTCATAGAGTCAGGCGCTGCACTCTCCGGACCTGCTCAGTTACATGACGCCTTTAGTCTCCAGGCAGTTCTCGAACAAGCCTGCAGTACTGTATTAGCTCCTAATGGTGGAGGTTGGTTGATTGAACATCTTACCATCCAAATCTGGGTTTTTGGGGTTCTTTGCTCCTTAGTTGTATGTTGAACTGGAATCTTCCCCTCTAAACACATACGTACTGAGCTTCTTCCAGCTTCCTGGAGTGAAACCTAA
>NW_007791286.1:0-1878 GCF_000696425.1 Galeopterus variegatus
GATTGAATCTGTAGATCAAGTTGGGAAGAACTGCCCTTTTGACCATATTGAGTTTTCTTATCTGTGGACATGGACTATATCTCCATTTAGTTCTTCCTTGATATCTTTCATCATAGTTGTATAGTTTTCCTCATATAGATTTTGTGCATATTTTGTTAGATTTGTACCTAAGTATTTAATTTTGGAGAATGTTAGTGTATTTACATTATAATGTAATATATATTACATTACAATATACATATCATTCCATTACATAAAAACATATATTATATTACATTATAACACATTTTAAATTTTAAATTCCACTTGTTCATTCCTGGTATATAGAGAAGCAATTGTCTTTTGTGTATTAAACTATGTCCTGCAATCTTGCTATAATCCCTTATCAGTTCCAGGAGGGTTTTTCTGTTTGTTTTTTGGGTTTTTGTTTTTTGTTTTTTGTTTTTTTTGGTCAGTTCTTTCAGATTTTCTTCATAAACAATTTTATGATCTGCAAACAAAGACACTTTTATTTCTTCCTTCCCAAACTGTATATATTTTGTTGCCTTTTCTTGCCTTATTGCATTAGCTAGGACTTTCAGTATGATGTTGAAAAGCAGTGGTAAGAGGAGACATCCTTGCTTTGTTACTGAACTTGGAGAGGAAGCTTTGAGTTTTTCACTATGAAGTGTGATGTTAGTTGTAGGTTTTTTTGTAGATGTTCTTTATCAAGTTGAGGAAGTGCCTGTCTATTCCTAGTTTGCTGGGAGCATGAGTAATTTTTAACATCAATGAATTTATACTTATGCCATTATGACCAGTAAGGTAGAAGTATTCTATAATTCATAAATCCTATTTGTCCTTTGAAACTAGTCATGAAGTCCCAATATTTTTATACTTCAAGTTGAAACTCCTTAGTGAGTCATAAAATAAATTTAGTGATCACAGCCAGCATTTTAAAAAATAAAACAAAATAAAGCAGAAGCTCGCAGAGTACATTGCGTATAAGAAGGCTTAGAAGATTTGCTAGGTTTGGTGCAATTTGTATTTCTTTTTAAGGTGTGTGGTCAAAATTAGTGATTTCCATAATACCATTAAATATGAGTGGGTCACCAAAACATATTTGGGACAAATAGCCACTCCCAAACCATGGAAAGGAATGAATGTCAGAACAATTAATATTTAATTAAATATTAAATATCCCAAAACATATTTGGGACAAATAGCCACTCCCAAACCATGGAAAGGAATGAATGTCAGAACAAAAGGAACCCCTGTGCCCTCAGGTGAGCTAACATAAACATGATCTTGCCAGTTTATGCTTCTTACCAGTTCCCTCTTGGGATCTGTGAAGAGTAATCAATAAGAGACTGTAAAACCCTGAACAGACATGACAGATATGGCATCTTGCCTCTGCAGAGGCAAAGCAGACTCACCAAAAACTAATGAAAATACCCTGCATAATCCTACCCATCTTGAAAGGTCAAAAGCAAGAATTTTTTAACAAAAAACCAGCTGTGAGTGCCTGAAAACAGTAGGCCTGCTCAAGGCAAACGAAGCCATTTTTCACTTGGTGCATCCCCTTCCTTCTCTAGGGAGACAGCCGCAACGGACATATTTTCCACCCACAGATAGAATGCAGTCAGTGCTTTTCCTGAGACCTAGTCACACTGTACCCACCCCCTCCCCGTCTCCAGCTACTGGCCTATCTAAATGTCCAGGCAGCTCCAAATGTCCAGTGCTTACCGAAAGGTAGAAAACAAAAGACTGTCCATTTTAATCACCTCTTCTACCTGAAATGTCCCTTTTAAGATCAGTGCTTAGATTTTGCTGCGGAGACAGCAAAGTCTTCATCTTTCATCCATCTTTATCAGCCAGACAGCAAGCAAGCCAAGCTTC
>NW_007791287.1:0-1878 GCF_000696425.1 Galeopterus variegatus
AAAAAAAAAAAAAAACTTGGGCTTATCTTCAAGACTACTTCCCAGTTTAATCGGGTACTGCTAGGTTTCACTTGTAGACAACTTTTCCAAAGCAGTGTCATGCCAGGAGTTATTTTTGAAAAGTCCTTGGCATTTTTCTCTGGGAAAATCCCAGAAGTACAACTCTTTGATTATAGGTGCTCTCTGCATTTAAAATTATTGTTGACTCTTGTCAATCCCCATTTCCTTATCAAAGATCTTAGATAATCCTTCAATTCAATAATTTTTAAAAAACAACAGTTTTTCTGATTCTGGATAGACACAAAGTATTCAAAATTAGCTCATATCTCATTTTCTCCAGAAAGTTTTTTATTGCTTCCAAATAATAACTTCTTCTTTCTTTATTTCATCAGCACTTAGTGCTTATAACTTGTTCAACAGCTTCTTTGTAAGTATGTTAAACTTATCTTATTTAGATAGACTTTATTTCCACAAATACACAGTAGAATAAAATATGTTGGAAACTGCATTTACTTTTCTTTTATATAGCCTCAAGTATTATCTCCACAATCTGCTGATTAATGTTGCTACTTAGAAAGTTATTTAAAACCTTCCATACAAATTTTACAGAGTGAGGCATTTAAAATTAAATATGAGGGCTGGCCTGTTACCTCGGCTGCTTAGAGCACGGTGTTGTAATACCAAGGTCAAGGATTCATATCCCCATACTGGCAACAGCCAAAGTAAACAAACAAACAAACAAATAAAATGGCATAGTCTTTGTGCATAACCTATGCACATCCTCCCATAAAATTAAATATGAAAAACTACTAGAAATCAACTGTATCATGCAATCTTCAACTTAAACTGCAGAGTTCCTCAACAATTTCTATGAATGAGTACAGTTTAATCAAATAAGTTAAATAATAACAGTAAACAAATCAAGCATGAGTTTTTAAAAAATAGCCCATAATAATAAACATTGGGTAATAAGAGATTCAATACATTCTAAATATTGTGCAAGCTAATGAAAGCACTTTCTGTTGTTGGATACAACTTATTAAAAATAAACATTATAATAAAAAAAACCCAGAAGTATGTCTCTAGTTACATTTGGTTGCAGTGATGAGTTTATTTCTATGAAAAACCTAGGAAACATATATGTTTTTAAATAGTATGTGGTTTCTGCAGCTATGTAGTAACAAAGGAGATTACTGTCAGCTAGTGTAGCAAAATTCTCTCAGAATATATTACTAAATTATGGTGGCAGTCTCTTTTTTGAAGAAAAAATGGAAAATTTTACAGTAGCACTTGGCCCACAATCAAATGCTAACTAGAGTAAATAAAAACATAGTACTACATTTTAATCAAATACTGTAGATTTAATCAGAGATTCATGAATTATAACTGGATGCCCTGGTTTGTGCTCCATTCTGGTCCCTTGTGGACTATACCAATGCACACTCAGTCCCTATCTCTTCTTTTGCTTCTCTTACCACAAAAGACCCAGATACAAGCTACAAAGATGACTGAAGATCAGATTTTATCAGCAGCCAGAAAAAAAGTACAGACTGCCAACAAACATAAAAGGCTTGCTCAGGTAAGTTAAAGATTCTTGTAAGAAAAAAGCACTTATGGGGTAGCAACAGAAATAAAATTTTTTGGAACAGACAGATGACATACCATTTGGCTACTAACAGTTATGAGGAGATTAAATGGATAGACAGATAATAGAATATACTTTTTCATTGAAATCACTTCTAATTCTAATACTACATCAAACTTTAATTTTTTATAGTTTATTAGGTTATTGATAGATTTTTGAAATTCAATTCAAACTCATATAGATAAAATAAATACATACTTGGAAGAAACTGCCTCCATAAATTCATCCAAAAA
>NW_007791288.1:0-745 GCF_000696425.1 Galeopterus variegatus
CCCTCGGCGGGAGCGCCACCGCGCTCCCAAGCGGTGCACTGTAGCAGTGCGCCACCGGGCCGGCCCAGTACTATTACTGTTATCTCCATTGTACAGAAAGGAACTACGATTTGGGGAAGTCAAGTGACCTGCCCCAGATCAGACAAGAAGTGGTAGAGCAGGATTCATACCCCAGTTCACCCTCTGAGCACATTGCCGTTCCACCCCAACTTGAAAGACTGCTGCGAGGTCCAGGTCAGGTGGCGTTGGTAGTGACAATGTCCTTTCTGCATCTGAGTCTCTGCAACAGGATGCACTGTTGTCCTGAGGAGCATCACACGGCTACCAGGGCCAGCAGGCCACATGTGTCTTGCAGCTCAACTGTTGTTGAGTGTCCCTTCTTATCTAGTTCACCATTCACAGTGGAGCCAGCTCAAGGATTGTTGCTGAAAGCCTTCAGGCCCCTGCTTGTATACTTGCCCTCAATACACACTCTGGTGACAAGGAATGGAATATGAAAAGAGTTCAATTGCCATAGGGCTCTGCAAAGCTAGCTCTGGGTATACCTTGACAACTGAACAGCTGCCCACCTCTGAGACACGAGCAATTCCTCAGTTTACAGTGTTTACCCAAGGGAATTATGCAGAAATAAATGTCTGAGACTTTTCCAGGTTTCACCTGCTGGGAGGTTTAGGGATGTTATCGCAGGGGTTGGCTGTCATAGCCACCATGCCCATCAGAGTTTGAGAATGTGAGTTGGAGCTGA
>NW_007791289.1:0-1878 GCF_000696425.1 Galeopterus variegatus
TTATTGCAAAATCAGCTTGTTTAACCCCATCGTTCCTGGAGTGATACTAAGAAAGTGTGAGGAAGTCATTTCAGCTTGTGACCTCTAACTGTTGGTGTGGATCTCAGTGGCAGTCGGTCACAAGTGACTGTAAACAATTTGTATGAATTTACATGAAAACATCTCCATAATAATCCATAGAACCAAACTTTTTCATGATATTGCAGGCTTTCTATTTTGCTCCCAGCCTCTGCCTTTTATTCCTGGATATCATTTTTATGTCAAGTTGGTTTTGGTTCTTCATGGATTTTGGAAGTTAAATTAACCAAAGATTGAAAAATACATATGGTCTTACAAAAAATAAACGTGGATTTCCAAATACCACCACTCATTTAATGTGTCCAAGTTGTCAAAAGTAGATTTAATAGAAAAGATCATACAACATTAATATAATGGTTTGTGATTTTTAAAAAATGGGTAGCTAACATAAAAAAAAGATAAAATTGATTATTTGTACTGTCTTTTCTAGGCTAGGTTCTGAAGCAAGGGATTGTAATGGTCCCAGAAAACAATACAGAATATGTGAGAATCCACCTTGTCCTGCAGGTTTGCCTGGATTCAGAGACTGGCAATGTCAGGCCTATAGTGTTAGAACTTCGTACCCAAAGCATGTACTTCAGTGGCAAGCTATTTTGGACGAAGGTATGACAAACCAGATCACCACTGCCTTACATAGATTTCTAGGTTTGCAAAGTGTTTGACATAGTAGTGTTATTGTACAGATTATATTCTAGATATTTCTGAACTAAGTTTTTTTTCTACCTTTACTCACATATAGCAACCACAAGCACAGGCAAAAAATACACCTTAAAAATATAATAAGATAATACAACATATGTCCTAGGACAACTAAAATAAAAAATAGTGACAAACCAAATGTTGTTGAGGATGAAGAGAAACTGGATCTCTCAGCATTGCTGGTGGGAATGTAAAATTGTGCAGCCACTTTGGAAAATAGTTTGGCAGTTTCTTACATATTTAAACATATGCTTACAATGTAGAAATCTCACTCCTCGGTGATGGAATACTATTCAGCAATAAAAAGGAGCAAACTATTGATTCATGTAACAACTTGAAGGATTTTAGACTATTATGCTGAGTGAAAAATGCCAGCCTCAAAAGGTCACATGCTGTACGATTTCATGTAGATAACATTCTTGAAATGACAAAATTATAGAGATGGACAACAAATTCATGGTTGCCAGGGGTTAGTGGTGGTGGGGAGAGGTATGGTTATTACTCTAAAGGGGTAGCATGAGGAGGATCTTTGTGCTGATGGAATAGTTCAGTATCTTGATTGTGGCAGTGGTTACACAAATCTACACATGAGATAAGATGGCACAGAAATGTATACACACATGCACCAATGCCAGTTTTCCTGGGTTTGCTATTGTACTATGGTTACTAAGGTGTAACGGCTGGAGGAAACTGAGTGAAATGTATATGGGACCTCTCTGTACTATTTTTGCAACTTCCTGTAAATTGTTAATTATTACACAACAAGAATTTTAAGAAAATTATATAATGCCTTACTAGTTAAGAATGATAAGACTTGCCCATGGTGAGTGGGCTGTGGGTTTTAGTTGCAGTTGCCAAAATTGGTGATGGATTCTCTGACTTCATTGGCTGTTATGCAGCTAGTCTCTCCTGTCTTTATTTCTCCCCTTAGTCAATTTGGACTCTGCTTTCCATCATTCCAGTAACACTCCTGTTAATAACCTAAACTCCATTGCTTCTCAAAACCCTTCTCTCAGAGTGAGCACCTGAGCACACAAGCAGAAATGGAAAACAGCCAAACAGTAGGGCAGATTATTCCACTGCATGATGGTGGGAAAAATA
>NW_007791290.1:0-1878 GCF_000696425.1 Galeopterus variegatus
TGATTTTTCTGGATCTCCACTGCCATGGATCATAGCCTGCAATCTTTTTACTGTATAATTTATCTGAGCCTTATTGTGAATTACTTGAGTGCTCAGTTTATTTATTGATTTTTTTTTTCTCTGACTGGTAAGGGGATCGCAACCCTCAGCACGGTATGGTCCTCAATGCACTAAGCCAGTGAGCACACGGGCCATCCCTAAATAGGATCTGAACCCGCAGCCTCGAACTTACTAGCCCCGAACTCTCCCGAATGAGCCACGTGGCAGCCCGAGTGCTCAGTTTCTGTTTTCGTTTTTTTCTAACCTTTACAGGGATCGCAACCCTCAGCACCATATGATCCTCATGGAACTCAGCCAGTGAGCGCACGGGCGATTCCTATGTAGGATCCGAACCCACAGCCTAGGCGTTACTAGCGCCGCACTCTCCGGAATGATCCATGGGGCCAGCCCGAGTGCTCAGTTTCGGTTTTCATTTGTTTTTTTCTGATGGATAAGTGGATTGCAACCCTCAGCACGGATGGTCTTCAGGGCACTCAGCCATTGAGCGCACGGGCCATCCATATATAGGATCGGAACCCTCAGCCTGGGCGTTACTAGCGCCGCACTCTCCCGAATGAGCCACGGGGCAGCCGGAGTGCTCAGTTTCGGGTTTTTCTGACGGGTACAGGGATCGCAACCCTCAGCAGAGTATGGTCCTCAGGGCACTAATCCAGTGAGCGCACGGGCCATTCGTATGTAGGATCCGAACCAGCAGCCTCGGCGTTACTGGCGCTGCACTCTCCCGAATGAGCCACGGGGCCAGCCCGAGTGCTCAGTTTCTGTTTTTGTACGTTTTTCTCTGATAGGTAAGGGGATCGCAACCCTCAGCACGGTATGGTCCTCTAGGCATCAGCCAGTGAGCACACGGGCAATTCGTATATAGGATCCGAACCCGCAGCCTCGGCATTACCGGCGCCGCACTCTCCCGAATGAGCCACGGGGCCAGCCCGAGTGCTCAGTTTCCGTTTTTGTTTGTTTTCTGATGGGTAAGTGGATCGCAACCCTCAGCATGGATGGTCTTCACTACACTCAGCCAGTGAGCGCACGGGCCATCCGTATGTAGGATCCGAACCCGCAGCCTCAGCTTTATTAGTGCCGCACTCTCCCGAGTGGGGGCCAGCCCGAGTGCTCAGTTTCTGTTTTTTTTTTGTTTTTTTGTTTTTTTTTGTTTTTTGTTTTTTGTTTTTGTTTTTTTTCTGATCGGTACAGGGATCGCAACCCTCAGCACGGTATGGTCCTCAGGGCACTCAGCCAGTGAGCACAGGGGCCATCCCTATGTAGGATCCGAACCCGCAGCCTTGGCGTTACTGGCCCCGCACTCTCCGGAATGACCACGGGGCCAGCCCGAGTGCTCAGTTTCTTTTTCTGTAGGTTTTTCTCTGATGGGTAAGGGGATCGCAACCCTCAGCACGGTATGGTTCTCTAGGCATCAGCCAGTGAGCGCACAGGCAATTCGTATGTAGGATCCGAACCCGCAGCCTCGGCCTTACTAGCACCGCACTCTCCCGAATGAGCCACGGGTCCAGCCCGTGCTCAGTTTTTAAATACATGTTACTTCCTCTAGAAAACCATCTGGAGCACCCGCCATGGCTCACTCGGGAGAGTGCGGCTAGTAACGCCGAGGCTGCGGGTTCGGATCCTATATAGTAATGGGTGATGGCTGGTGCGCTCACTGGCTGAGCGCTTTGCGGAGGACACCAAGCCAAGGATTGCGATCCCCCTACAGGTCACAAAAACAAAAAAAATCAAACAAACAAACAAAAAGATAACCAGGTTGAGAGAGACTTTCAGGAAGATGGCAGAGTAGAGGTGCCCATGAAGAGTTCTTCCCACAGAAGA
>NW_007791291.1:0-231 GCF_000696425.1 Galeopterus variegatus
CCTGCCCTGTCACTCCTCTATTTCAGAAGGACCTCTCTCTCATCCCAATTACATTTGGTTTCTGGACGGCAGTTCTGTCAGACAGGACTCTGCCCATTATGCAGGATATGCCATAACCTCTCTCACCGAAATCATAGAAGCCAAACCCCTACCCCCAGGCACTACCAACCAACAGGCTGAGCTTATAACAGTTACAAGAGCCTGTATTTTAGCCCAAGGTAAATCCCTCAC
>NW_007791291.1:1231-1878 GCF_000696425.1 Galeopterus variegatus
CCTGCCCTGTCACTCCTCTATTTCAGAAGGACCTCTCTCTCATCCCAATTACATTTGGTTTCTGGACGGCAGTTCTGTCAGACAGGACTCTGCCCATTATGCAGGATATGCCATAACCTCTCTCACCGAAATCATAGAAGCCAAACCCCTACCCCCAGGCACTACCACCCACAAGGCTGAGCTTATAGCAGTCACAAGAGCCTGTATTTTAGCCCAAGGTAAATCCCTCATGCTTTGCACTGACTCCAAATATGTTTCCCACATCCTGTTGTCCCATGCTGCTGTGTGGAGAGAACGGGGCCTACTCACCACAAAAGGAAACTCAATCACTAATTCATCCCATATCACCAAACTTATAGAGGCCTCTCGTCTGCCCGTCCGGCTAGGGGTAGTTCACTGCAAGTCTCATCAGAAAGACAACCCCCCTATCACACAGGGCAATTCCAGAGCCGACGCGGCTGCACGAACAGCGGCCACGAATCCTGAACATAAACCTGCTCATCTTTTAGCCGCCCTCACTGACATACCCCCTGCGGACAATACGGCCCTGTTCCAGCTTCTGCATGCTCTCTTCCACACTAGCCCTCAAACTTTAACAATCTTTTTACAAACTTTCTTTATGCTCACCCCTTTAGATAAAGCCCTCC
>NW_007791292.1:0-1878 GCF_000696425.1 Galeopterus variegatus
TGCTTCCAGGAGCTCTTTGGCTGGATCTCCACCTGCTTCTCTGACTGTGGGAGCCCCAGCCCTAACCTGGGACCTGGCAAGTTTCCACGTGGGCTCAGGTTCCAAAGTCATCACAAGGATCTGGCCTGCGTGTTCACCATCAGTGGTCCCTGCAGTACTCACAATTACACCCAGGGAAGGAGAAACTGTGTCCTAAGGGAAGAGGGGATATGGGCTGTTATCAGCCTAATACATGACTGAATGAGGGGTGATAAAGAGCCTGGACAGCACCACATTCTAGAGAACAAAGTGGGAAGAAGTACTAGTCTCATTCCTCCTCTGCCTACCCCAACCCTCATCCATGGCTGGCCCATGAAAAGTCCTTGAGTTTTCTCTGAAATATTTCCCTTGGCCCATAATCAGTCCACAAAGGAAGTTAAATGAAATTCCCCAGTACCAGGCCTTGGGAACATTTGGGGGGCACTTGTAGTGCTTCTGCATGGGCTTTCTTCATTCATCAAATTTCCATAGGGTACATCCAGCTTTGGGTCTTCTCCTACCTTAGGGCATCACCACCTCTTGCCGTGTTGGGGCATTTACACCCTGGCCCAGGTGTTGGGTGGTCTTTGTCTCTCTTGATTTGGTGCCTGAAATGACTGTGTTTCAGAGATTGGATCTGCTGCCCCAGGGTCTTCATCACCATTTAAAGCAGGCCTTAGGCACCCCTTCGAAATAGATATCACCACTGAAACCACAGAATTACTGTGTCAATCATGTATATTTAAGAATCCTCTTTCTTACATAGAATTCTGCCACTGCAACTCAGGCTGCAGCAGTATGGGGCCAACCGCCCCACTTCCCCATCCAGAGAAATCCCCCACTGGAGAGTCAGAGCCAGAGGTTCTAAGGGGCTGTTAGAAATGTCCTTCCTTTCCTGTGCTTGGGAGGTGGCACCTGGGTTCTCACATCCTACCACATGCACATCTCAGTACCAACCGGAAGGAGTCAACTTAGAAATCATCTGGGGACAGCAAACAGGTTGGATACAATTCTGAAGGGGACTTATTTGTGAGGAAAGAGTAAAAGAGTGAATTATGCTGCATTTGGCTGAGCAGCCACAGTGGCTGGGGAGGTCTTGGGAGAGTTGTCTACAAACTCAAAGTGCTGCAAACGCTCGGGGGAGAGTGTCCACGACAACGTGGGATCAGTGGCAGCTGTGTGGCTGGACTTCCGGCTGAGAAAGCTCTGTGGGACAACTGAAAAAAACTTCTGTAAATATGGGACACAGGTTATTCATAATATCATAATTTGTTAAGTTTTTAACACATGCCATGTGCTTTGTTTACATGATTTCATTTTGTCCTCAATCACTTTACAAAACATGTTACTGTTTCCATTTTAAAGATGAAAAGATTAAGGTTCAGAGAAACATACCCAAGATCATATACCTAAGATTTAATAGTCTTGTTTTCTGCCTCTAAAACACATACTTTTTATTTCCCTCCCTTTCTCTTTCCCCCCCCTCTCTCTCCCCTCTTTGCTACTTTCCTTCCCCATTTCACCATGCCACACTGGCTCTGGTGCTGCCTTATTAAGAGAAGATGTAAGAGGAGTCCTTAGAGCATTATCTGGCTCCCAGATGCCCAAGCAACTGCGTTTAAGATCCCAAGCTTGACAGACAATGTCTTCGAAATTCAGCATCGGCTACCTGTCATGCATCATCTCACACCCTCATAGAGACATGAACTTTTGAGTCCCGAAGTGGCTACCAAATCAGTTTTCCATTCTTCTTTTTATTTCAATAAATAAAAATTTTATTTATTTATTTATTTTATTAGGAATATTCATGAGATACAAAGCTAATTGTCACCCCTCGTGCCCATGATGTGAGTGCCAGAT
>NW_007791293.1:0-1878 GCF_000696425.1 Galeopterus variegatus
TATTAGGTATTATTACTGTTATAAATTTATTGATGCGAAAAGATCCGATACAACCTATATCCATCAATGAGAGACGCAAATCGTGCTGCATACATAATACAAAATGCTTTTCAGCATCTAAAAAGAATACCATGGCTTTGTGTGTATGAATAAAGAATGCTCTCCGAGAAAAAAGCAAGCTGTCAGATTAATTAATTAATTACACAATTTAATTTTAATTAAATTATAAAATTTAATTAATTTTAATTTAATGAAGGAAATGGGAATCTTTCTGAGCAAAACACCATAGCAAAATGTAATGTTTCAGGTAAACGTTAATTTGAGTACGTAGGCTACATGCATACACTTCCACCTCAACTTAAACTTAGTAGGTGTCAAAGAGTCAAGTTTTCTAATTTGAGGTGTCCTACCTGACAGAAGGATATCATGGCCTTACTTAATTTCTGGGGTGGCAAGAAGAAAAGCATGTTTCTAAAGACATGGTTGAATTAGCAAACAAGAGAAGTTACCAGTTGTTGAACAGTAATGACAGTATGCTTCGGCAGAGACTGAGCGATTTGGAGAGACAGAACATGAATAAACTGAAGGAGAGTGCAGTCAGGGTTTCTGAACAGATTGGCAGCCTCCAAAGGATCACTGCAGAGCTTGAGAAGAAGTGTGGGCAACCTGCCTCCACACTGCTCCAGGTAAGACTCTGGGAAAAACAAACAAACAAAAAAAACCTTCATTACAATATTTGAGAATTGAGAAGGGGACAGTACTCATTAGGGGTCACTTCTAGAACACAATATCCAGTGGTCTTCAACCATACATGAAGTCTATGCAGCTGTTTTCCAGTTGCCAAAAGCATTATGAATTGTCATAAAATCTTGAGATGAGTTCTCACCTTAAAATTATCAACAGGAAGTTGGAACTGAGATGTGCCTCAATAGAGTAAATAATTGGTTATTCAAAAATTAAGGTATCCATACCATGGGATAGCCTGCAAACATAAAAAAGAATGAAACAGATCTATAGGCACTGAAATAGTACCCTCAAGGTAGCTCATTAAGCTGGCTGGTTAGCTTAGTTGGTTAGAGCACAGCCTTATAGCACCAAGGTCACAGGTTCAGATCCCTGTACCAGCAGAAGAAAAAAAAAAAAGGTATCTCATTAAGTAAAAAAAGAAAAATGCAGAACTTCTTTTTGTTTGGTTTTTAGAGAATAAGTATATATATACTTATATAACACACACACACACACGTGTTGTTAACATTCAGACTTTCTCTGGCAAAAGAAACACATTGTATACTTATATAACACACACACACACACACGTGTTGTTAACATTCAGACTTTCTCTGGCAAAAGAAACACATTGTAATTAGTGATAACTTTGGGAAATAAAGGTGAGGTTTATTTGTATATTGTTTGCTATAGTCTGAATGTTTATGTCACCCCAGAGCATATATGTCGAAATCCTCACTTCCAAGGTGATGCTATTTAGAACCCTTATTGGCAAAGATTTAGAACCCTTATTTAGAGGTGGAGCCTTTGGGAGGTGACTGGGTCCTGGAGGCGGAAGAGGTGACTGGGTCCTGGAGACGGAGCTGCCATGAATGGCCTTATAAAGAAGCTTGAGAAACACCCCACACCCTTTCTACCAAGTGAGGTTAGAGTGGGGTGAAGACTATCTGAGGGAGTAGGCCCTCACAAGATACCAAATCTGCCAGTGCCTTGATCTTGAAATTCCCAGCCTTTGGAACTATGAGAAATAAATTTCCACTGTGTATAGCTTTCAGTGTATGGTATTTTGTTACAGCAGTCTGAGCAGACTAAGTATAGTTTATTTTAATTTTGTACAGTAACATGGCATTACCTTTTCAGAAAGTAAGTTAT
>NW_007791294.1:0-1878 GCF_000696425.1 Galeopterus variegatus
TCTGGGTACATCTTCTCCACTTGGTTTCTGTGACTCCATACCCTCTTGGCTTTCCTTCAACCTCACTGGCTGCTCCTCCTTAATCGCTTGACCTTCAACCATCACAGTAAGGTTGCCAGATTTATCAAATTAAAAGCACAGGACACCTAGTTACATTTTGGATAGTGAATATTTTTTAGTATGAGTATGTACATGTAATATTTGGGACATATAACAAAAATATTCATTATTCATCTGAAATTCAGATTTGACTTTATTTTATCTGGCAACCCCACATTGTGATGCTCTGGGCTTGACCTTTGGACTACTTCACTTCTCCATCAACAAACAGTTCCTTGGCAATCTCATCTAGTTCCATATCATCTATATACTGGTGATTTGCAAATTTACATCTGCAGACCCGACTTGTACACCAAACTTTGAACTGTTTTATTAAGTTATGTAACCCATGTGATGTCAATCACCATTCTAAGCACCGAGGATACATCAACGAACAAAACAGGCACATCTTCTTGTTCTTGTAACACATAGGAGACATTTTATTTTAGCATGTATGTTATGGAAATATTTTGGTTAGCCTGTTGTCAAGTATTTCATTTTTCTAGCTTTTGTTTTTACTACTTAATAAGGAAATCCTTGATAGATTACAAATTATTATAATTGGGGTATTTCTCTTTCTCCTGGCCCTTTAGTAGAAGGTTTATCAATACATTGGTCCATAATTTTGAGCATGTATTCAAGGCCTGATTCTACTTACCACCATGTTTGGCCTCTCTCCATCTTTGGCTCCTGCCTTTTCTTTACTGTTGGCAACACCATTCTTGCCTGGCATCTGTATTTGGTTCCCCGATTCTTGGTTCCCCGCTGGACCCTATGAATGTGTCTCATTTCTGGGCTCTCTGCACATTTACCTGGTTCAATGGAACATTGTCTTCCAAGCTCTTGTCCAGGGGAATCCAAATCCCTGACCATTTGGCTTTTATCTGGCTGGAGTTGCCTTTGGACTTTCGTCAGGTAGTGGTGCAAGGGAGAGGGGCAGCAGGGGTGGAGAAAGTGGGGAAAATGACGGTGCATGTGGCAATGTGTGTATTTAATGGAGTAATGGAAGGCAAATAACATTGGAAATTTTGAACTAGTTGATTTACCACTGAATCATCCATGATCCTGCTAGCTGTAGTAGAAATCTCCTTTGAAACAGCTACTTTCCTTTGCACTGATTAACAAATTAATGCATTAGAGTGAGGGGATACATTGAGCAGAAGGTATGACATTTATATTTCAGGTATGTGGAAGCAGGTTCCTAAACAGTCTCATATTGTAAACTCCAATCAGAAGCCAGCTTCTGTGTGTGGGATTAGGGTTATGGAAGGAGGGTTCTCAGTGTACAATGGACAAAGATATTCTACTTTTGCATTAATCCAGGGTAAACAAACACCTGCACTTCACTTCACCCAAAAAGCCTTTTGTCTCTATCAATTTTTGGTAAATTCACCTAAAAAGTCTTCTCTTTTTCTATCCATTTTTTGCTTGAAAAAGTCTTCATTAATCAGCTTGAATAAAAGTAGTGCCAGTAAATAATGACAGACAAACACTCACAAAAGAATACTCAGGAAATATTCCTGAAATCTTTGTTTAGTTAATTCAGCCAGCTGTTGGTACTAAAGGAGTCAGTAAAAAAAAAGGTAGTAAATCAAAAAACCAAACTTGAAAATGTGGGTAAACAGAAACCTAAATGGCACGAGTTTTGCAAATTTTAGCATCATCTTTAAGAACATCTTTAAACTATTCCTGAAATGATATCACTTAGTCTCGGTTTCTAGGTGGGTGCCCTGTGAGTGTGTCAGGAACCCAAGAACCCAGGCTTCATATGTGTGGTTC
>NW_007791295.1:0-1877 GCF_000696425.1 Galeopterus variegatus
TGTATACATAGCGGGTACCACTTAGCCATAAAAGAGGATGAAATTATGCCATTTGCAACAGTATGGATGAGTTTGGAGAAAATTATGTTAAGTGAAATAAGCCAGACACAGAAAGAAATACCTCATGTCCTCACTCATAAGTGGGAGCCAAGGAAGACAGAAAGAAAGAAGAAAGAAAGAACACGATAAAATGTTGCACTTTCAGAAGGAGAGAACAGACCTGTAGTTACTAGAGGTGGGTAAGAGGGAGGAGGAGGAGAGTTAGGGAGTAATTGGGTGAGGGACTCAGAGGTAATTACTATTGTAATGATGAATATGCTAATAATATTGATTTGGTCATTACATGCTGTACACAAATACTGATAGGAAACTCTCTACACCATAAATATGTATAACCAATTATGTTTCAATTCAAAAAATAAATTTAAAAATTTTTTAAATGGGATAAATAAATAAAATCAAGTTGATATACTGATAATTGAGGTAACAGATAACAGACACATGAGAAAATACACATAGTGGGTGAAAGCAGTGGGAGTATGTTCTTACACAGTTAATTCAGAAATAGACATTCAAAATTCTGCAACATTTTATAGTTCCCAATTAGCCAACATTTAAAACATTCAAACTGGTATATTGTTTTTGGAAAATACTTTGAAAAGTATGCATTTCAATTATCTAGATACTTGTCTTTGTCTCCATAAACAAACTACTGATAAATTTTATGTTCATTCATCATGGCTATAATCTACTATTTTGTAAGACAGAACATTAACCAATATAAAAAGTCCCCCAGAAAATATATTTATGACTTACTAAACCTATCTATCAATCTATCAATGTATCTGTCTAAATGCATCTTGATTCATGGTATAAATATAGAAATCAGTGAATAAACCAATAAGATATGACATGTTGACCTGAATGTTAAAAAAAATCTCAAAAATCATTTAATGTTGTAATGCTGATAGAAATTTTTATGAGAGTAGGAGGTAAAGACAAGTAAAAAGACAAATGCAGTAAAGTTTGGAAACATTGCAGTAGTTGTTAACATCGATGTCGCGTGAAATGAAGAGTGACCACTACCTGTACAGATTTTGTGGAGGGGAGTTGAGGGAGAGTTTCGTAGAGCAAAAGTCATATAAGAAAAGTTGGAAAAAACAAAAAAGGATTTGACTAGCATGGCAGGAAGTGGGTGAGGAGAGTTTTCTAGGCAGAGGGAACAGACTTAGAGGAAGGTCCACAGATCGAGAAAGTCATTTGAGGAATCAAATATTTCAGGATATTTTCACAGATTTTAGTGTGGTGGGGTGAGGGCTGAAATTTAAAGTGTTATGTGATGTGTGGTGAGCTAGAGAGACAAAGGGGGAGCTGATGGAGCTGGTGACAGGACATGAGGACACTGGAAAATTTACAAGTTTGGGGCACACTAGTTTATAATGAAAGTGGGAATTTAAGATGGAGATTCAGAAAGGGAGTGAATTAGCAGATTATGCTTTGTATAAAAAGACTTTGGCTACTATATGGAGAATGGATTAAATGGAGATTAAACTAGAAAACAGAAAATCTGCTAAGATCCTGTTGCAATAGCTCAGGCCAAAAACGATGGTGGTGGGAACCAAAATAAGGACAGTGTAGGTGAAATAAGATTCCAGAGGTCTTTAAAAAGTAGAATTTGACCAAGTTTTGAATATAGTGTGAATAGAAATAGAGAGCGAGCAGTACAGGAAGATGCCTAGAATTGTGACATAAAGATTGAAAATATAAAAGAAAAAAAAATGTGAAAAGTGATAATGAATTCTTTTTGTATGTGCTCACATGAATGTGTCTCTGGGCCATCCAAGCACTGACGCCTACTATTCAGCTGAGAAAAAAAT
>NW_007791296.1:0-1877 GCF_000696425.1 Galeopterus variegatus
TCAGTTCTCATCTCTTATGTTCTATCTAGTTCACCTTTATCCCTTCTTCCACATTCCACTGGGTACAGAGATAGCAGGTAGGGATTACAGCATGCCAGGTTTCAATACAACAATTCATTGGTTACCAACTCTGGTTCTAACTTGTCTCTGATTGTAGAAACAATACGTACAGAGATAGCAGGTAGGGATTACAGCATGCCAGGTTTTAATACAACAATTCATTGGTTACCAACTCTGGTTCTAACTTGTCTCTGATTGTAGAAACAATATGTAATCTCTTTGCATAAGTCCAGTCTATACTTAAAAATTATAATAGACGGGCAACCTGAACCTATTAAGTAAATGCAAGCTAATATATATATATATATATATATAATTTGAAGTACATATATATATATATACTGGAATTCTCCCCAAACCAATGTTATAAAACATGTTAATGAATGAGTATTCATTTTACAAAATACTTCTCCAGTTTACAAAATATTCTCCCCGAAGTCCATTTATATGACCATCTTTGTCAGTGAATTTATAATATGGTTTGATATAAAATAAATGCAGGTTTACATATAAATCTTAGGAGCACAGCTGGGTATGAAATAAGCTACATCTAAACTGCTTGCATCATTTTCAATATTATCTTTTTATTTATTTTCAAAAGAAAAGCAGAACATTGAAGTTTCTGCCTTAGAGAATTTCGATTACTGGCCTTGAAAACATACCTGACTGAGCTTGGAGAGGCGATTCTCAGCCTGTCTAATAGTCTGCTGGTGAAGTTCAGTCAGTTTTCCTATCTTCTTGGCCAGTGGCTTACCCAGTTGGCCATTCTGTTCCGAGAACTTCTGTACTGCTGCATCTAATTCCATTAACTTTGAATTACAACCATCCAGTTCCTCTCCCAGCACCTAGATGGTCATCACAATGAAAGAACATTAGACTGTAGAAAATAAATTTCTCCAGCTTTTCCAAAATCAGAAGGATTCTATTTTAAATGACTTTTGTAAAAGCCAAATATTATAAAAATCAATCCTACGACAATCAGGTCATCTCTATTTCTTCAGTTAGAAAAGCAGAGCAGGATGTGTTGTAATCCTGGTGTTTATTTCCTATGAGGCTAAGTGAGAGGACTAACAATTTCCTTCTGCCCCACCCGAAAAGGATTAGAGTCACTTTACTCATCAACAAAGTGAGAACACAGATTTAACTACCAAGAACATAACTCACTTTGGAATTTATACACTTGTGTTTCTACATCATCATTTAGTCCTTTGACACTCTTCTCCCTTACACACATGTATATGTATATTTATCAATACAGTTCAATTATAATGGTAAATTACATAAGTGGATCTGTACTATTACATTGATAAAATTTCCATACTGCCTGCTTTTACTATGTGGTTTTAATGAAGATTGCTAATAAAGAAAGTTTTGTTTTTCTATATTCCCAAATAAAACTGACTCCAAAAAAATATTTAATTCACTCAGTAGCACCTCTTATGTTTCTACTTCATTACCTTTTGGTCAGTTTTGGCTTGAACTAAATCATCTGTTTTTGCTTTCAGCTTTGTTAAAATAGTTGTGAGATCTTTGGCTATCTTCTGGATTTGCTGGCTGAATTCCTGGCTCATGGCCTTGTTCTGTTCAACTTCTTTTACTTTGTCTTGGATCTAAATAATCGATGAGAACAGAAAAACCCACAATGGTTGAAACTGGATAATAGATCCAAAACATCTCAAATGATGTTGATGAGAGACATTGAGGTGGTTAATGTGGCTTTGTCAAAGCAGTCAGTTACAAGCTCTCTTCGCTTTCCAGGCTGTGGAAAACTCTTAAAGTGGAAAACTCTCCCAAACAGGTGGAGGTACACAGATTTA
>NW_007791297.1:0-1877 GCF_000696425.1 Galeopterus variegatus
CCTAAAGGGGTCTTAAGGTTAATCTGTAACTTAATTTTTACAATTATGGTAAACAAGCCTTAGGGAGGGGTTTTGCAACTCAGTAAATATCTCTTTCCTCTCTTATCTCAGTCTGTTTTATCGGGGTGGGCCGTGAGGTAATCATTTGCCCTGGGGGTCTCATAACTGAGGAGTGGAAAATTAACAGTGTCTTCTGCAGGGAAAATGGAGTCAGTTTAATTCATAGACCTAGCCTTACTCTGTTTCATTTAGAAAGACCAAAGGGGGAGTATTCAGGTAGACACCAAGTGTGCGAAGACTCAGGCCAGAAAAGCATGTTTCATTCTTGGAACTGAAGTTCTAGAGTATCCAGTACAGATTGGGGAGTGATTTTGTCTTTTTTTTTTTTTCAAAAGATAACCGGTAAGGGGATCTCAACCCTTGGCTTGGTGTTGTCAGCACCGCACTCTACCGAGTGAGCCACGGGCCGGCCTTGGGGAGTGATTTTGTGACCCAAGAATTACAACAGGCTGGCCAGTTAGTTCATCGGTAGAGCGTGGTACAAATAACACCAAGGTCAAGGGTTTGGATCCCTGTATTGGCCAGCCAAAAAAAAAAAAAGGAAAAAATGACAATGGTGATCATTCACAAAAAACATAGCAAAAAATATATGTGGGCATATACATATCTAAATAACTTATGGAAGAAATCATGATGGAAATCTAATAATGCTTCTTGGGAAAATAGAATAATTTAATCAGATCCCCTCTCCTTAGGTCTGGTTGGGGGTCATGCGGCACATTCTTTGTAAGCAAATTGGGTGTGTGGGTGGAGTTATTGCGCATGTGCGGTGCTGTGACTTGCGTGCGCACAGCCATGCTCTCCAACCTACGGCTTCCAAGGACTTTTTTGCTGGTTACCTAGCTCATAGACCTGCATGTGAGGGGTCTGGTGACCCAGCCTGGCATGTGAAGGGTTTGTGACCCAGTCTGGACAACGGGCTTGAGGGGTCTGTGAGCTCCAGACCCAGCCCTAGCTCGACAATGCTTAAAACTGAATATAAAATGAATGAAAATACTACTTAATAAAACTTACAGGACACAACTAAAGGGAAACTTACAAACTTCTTAACAGACTTCCATTCTTACTTATGGAATATAGGCTGACAAGCTAAGCATCGGCCTCAAGAAATCACAAAAAGAACAGAATAAAACCCAAAGAAAAAGAAAAAATAAATAATATTAGGAATGTTTAAATGCGTATTCCTACAGATACTGCAGCAGTTTAAAAAGTAATAATACTGTAAACTTTCTGCCAATAAATTTGGAATGGATTGTTTCTTAGAAAATATAATTTACCAGCTGGCCAGTTAGCTTAGTTGGATAGACCATGGTGCTGATAACAGCAAGGTCCAGGGTTCAATCCCTGCAATAGCCAGCAAAAAATATAAACAGAAAAAAAGTTTGAATAGACTATTATTATAAAAAATTGTATCAGTAACTAAAAATTTACCACAAAAAGTACCAATCCTAGATGGCTTTATATGAGGGAGAGAAAAAATAGAGGATCAGATTCTGTAGGACCCTGTAATCCCCAATAAGGAGTTTAGACTTTGATGATAATTAGGAGCCACTCAACAGTTTAAAGCAGGAGAGCCGGCCTGTGGCTCACTTGGGAGAGTGTGGTGCTGATAACACCAAGGCCATGGGTCCAGATCCCTATATAGGGATGGCCGGTTAGCTCACTTGGGAGAGTGCAGTGCTGATAACACCAAGGCCACGGGTCCGGATCCCATATAGGGATGGCCGGTTAGCTCACTTGGGAGAGTGCAGTGCTGACAACACCAAGTCAAGGGTTAAGATCCTCTTGCTGGTCATCTTTTATTTATTTATTTATTT
>NW_007791298.1:0-1877 GCF_000696425.1 Galeopterus variegatus
AGGAAGTGTAAGTGGTCTTTCAAAAACATCTATAGATCATATCTATTTCTTGCTTTAATGTCTTCCCATTTATTTTCAATTTAACCCCACAGGCTTTACCAAAACCCCTGCCTAACACTCCAATCTTATTTCCCACAGTTCTTCACTTTTGCTCATTTCCTCCACACAAAATGTCCATTTTTCAGTTCGTTGAATATTCCAACATTTTTTTTACAGCAAAGAAACTGTTTATTTGATTTTCTTTTGATGTGAAACACTTTTCCCACCAAGGTTTTCAGAAAGATGCTTTCTTGTTTAGTCAAACGTTACCTTCTCAGAAGGTCTTCCGTGATGATCCTATATAAATGATCTTCATTTACTCTGTTAAATTACAGTACATATGAGAGTACTTCAAAAAGTTCATGGAAAATAGAATTAAAAAATAATATGAATCTTCCCATAAACTTTTGAAGACCCCACATACCGTACACAGCATAATCTAGGTATATACTGTTTATTAATTTGTTTATTAGCTATTACCATAAGCTAAAATACAAGCTATATGAGAGAAGAGACATTGACTACAAATGTGCATAATGCAGGTTAGCTATTAGTAAATAGTGGTGCAATGAAAGGATAAATCAACTACTCTGTGACATGTAAGTTACTGTCACTCTATTTTGGAGGCTAAGAAAATCAAGGTTCAGGACATTACAGAAAACTTCTGAGGACCATAAACCTAATGAATGACAGTGTCGTGGTTCAGACACAGGTCTGGCTGACTCCTGAGTCCAATCTCAAATCATTTACATCATGTGTTCTGCTTAAATTTATCCTGCCCCTATAATAAAGGACACTGAGGTGGTATTTTTTAGACACCCTTAGGTTGGACTTAAAATTGGCTTGTAAATCAGTTTGTGAGGTGGGGACATTATTCCAACATGGCTCAATAAGGTCATGGAATCTAAGCTTATTACTTTGAGTGTCAGTTAGCATCCAGAATGAGCCTGTAATGTCACCACCTCTCTTCAAGCAGAGTAGAGAGTTCTGGAATGGCCAATTTATTTCCCAGGTTATTAGTAATCTGGGCAGCCTGAACCTGCAGGTAGCATTGATAGATCTACTTGTCACAATAATGAGTCGCTTTCTTAAAGTAGCACAGATTAAGGGGAAAGTGTTTTTCCACTAAATCTTTAGGGAAGCAATTTCTAGAGGATACACAATATATCATTTCAGGTTTTAATAAATCTTTTAACAACACAAAATATCATAGTATTTGACTAGCTATGAAACTACATTTCTCCCTACTCCTACCAAAGATGGAATGATTTGTCAACAAGATTCCACATAGAACTTTTATTAAAAAGGTGTAAATAAACTTTTTTAAATGGTGTCAATAAATTTTATAAATATATTTATAAAAAAACATTTTATAACAGCTCATAGGAAATAGCCATTCTTTATTGAAAGCCATCCATTTGATTAATTTTCCCATATCTAATTTTAAACATTTATTGGATAGGTTCTATAGAAGTTTTTAGAAAATCATATATATATGAGGAAACTTCAAACAGTTGATGGAAAAATGGAATTAAAAGATAATGCAACACTTTCCATAAACTTTTTGAAGTACCCTCGTGTGTGAGCACGTGTGTGTGTATAAATGAGTGGGAAGGTGAGAGGAAGTAATCTTAAATTTTTCCACCTCTATTATTTTTTTCTAGTTCAAGAAGGAGGTATTTCAGGAATCCTAGATTTATTCTCCACTCTGTTGGTACATAGTTTTCGGCTCTTGGACAAGCAATAACTAATGTGGAAATCAAAGACTCAGGTTATAAAAGTGGTGGATATGAACATGACTCGCTTTCAACTCAATATGCATTTTATGTTATTTTTTT
>NW_007791299.1:0-1877 GCF_000696425.1 Galeopterus variegatus
GCTTCTAAGCACTTTGCTGGATGCGACTCTGCCAAGATACTTTTCATGAGAAAGGACAAAGCTATCATCTAAATAAATTAATCTGGTTCTGTTAACAAGATAATGGGCATGAAAATGCTTTGAGAGCTACAAAACCTCACATAAAGCTTAAGAACTAATTACTACAAAGAACTTATGTAGTATGGGGGGAAGAGCAGAAAAGGGAAAGAGGGAAAGAAACTGATCACGAAATTAAAAGAACCATATCTTGGAAGCATATCAATGTAATGATTATGAATTTGTAAAACTTAAGTATTCAAAGCCTGGAAGGGAGAAATATAGTGGAATAGTGAAAAAGATTAATTTGGAGGGAGGTATGAAAATGGGGACAGATCTTTTCTTTCTTTGATTCTAATTTCCATCATATCATTTGTACAAATTTAAAAAGGCAAAATAAAGACTGTATAAATCTATGTTGAGCACTGGGCATTCAGAACTATTGTATGGTTAACCACAGCCCCACAAGACCAGACTTGGCATGTCAAGACTTTGTCACTGAACAGTATTTGGAGGGAACTCAAATTCTACATGGCAAGTGTCTGTATTCTTTCCACAAGGTCACACTGTTAGACATCACCCTAATGAACAGAAAACTCCTGGGTGGGAAGAGGAGAAAGGATACAGATTTTGTATCTTGACCTAAGAAGGTCATGAACACCTGTAGTTGTTCTTAGAAACACTAGTTGCAGTGGATCTCAAATTTGAGTGTGCATTAAGAATCACCTGGTGACCCTTTAAAACTGCAGATTCTCAGGTTTCATTCATAGAAACCCAGTGGGGTCAGAAAATCCTCATTGTTAACCCACATCCTACTTTAACGAGATCTGTAGTGTTTGGGATGTTGTTGGTCTGTGCACAATGTAGGATAGAGGAAATCACAGCTCAAACTCTCCTTCATGTCCTGATTTTCATAAAGATCTTCAATAATATTGCAGAATCATTAAGTCAAGACCAAACCAATGGGATTGATATTTCTTATATGAAAGTATTACTGATTGGGCTTGTTCTTAGAAAACCAGTCTTTTGGAATGGTGGTCAGTGTGAATTTGTGGCAAGTCATATGCCCAGCACTATGTGAGAACTTTTATACATAGTCTCATTTCATACCTAAAATAACCTTGAAAGATTTGTATTATTTTGGAGGTGAGGGAACTGAGAATTAGGAAGATTTTAGTACCTTGAATGAGGTCACATGGCTAAGAAGTACTGGAATCAGGATCCTAAATCAATATATACATTTGACCCCTTTCAGTATGCCACACAGTTTTCAAGGTGTCCTCAGGTGAAGTTTGTTATGGGTCTACTGTGATTGGAGCAACAGTTATTCAGGGGAAAACTTGGACTGGATGTATGAATTGACTAAATTCACATAGCCCAAGCCAGCCTGTAGTACATACTGGTCTTAATCTGGGGATTTCAGCTCTGAGAACTTAGTCTTCTCCTAGTGGAATCCCAGGGTTCAGAGCCTCTTCTCTGGGGTCATCGATGCTACTTTTCTACTCCCTTTGAGTCCCCTTTCCCATTTGGGACTCAATTGATGGCTGCCATTGATCAGTCACTATGACAGCAAATAAACTTGATACAGCCTGTATCCTGGTCTAGACATTGTCATGGTCACGTCAACAGAGGAAAGCTTAGCATTCTCTGAAATTATGATTTTTCTTTTTTATAGTTTAATAATATTTAATTCTTATGATAAGAGCAAACAGTGATAAATAGCAAATAAATAACTAAATACATAGCATGTCAGACAGTGAACATTCGTGTGGAGAATAAACCAGGGTAAAGAAGTTAAAGAGGGGAGAGCAACTAGGGTGTGTGTGTGTGTGTGTGTGTGT
>NW_007791300.1:0-1877 GCF_000696425.1 Galeopterus variegatus
TGTATTTGCTTAAATTTTTAACAGATTTTCTAGAGAGTTCAAAACAGCATAGCACTGAGTTCATTTGTTGGATTTTAAGAAATACGTAATTGTTGCTAGCTGGGCATTTAAGGAATGAACAAGTGAAGTGAAATGTGTGAAATCATTAAAGCAACATACAGGCTCATCCAAAATAAAGTTTTGTTTTTTTAAAAAATTATTTATTTGTAAGTGAAAGTAAAGTAACCTGGGTGGGAAAGACTGGAATTTCTTGAATATCTGGATGGAATACATGGGAACATAAATAAAGTGAACGCTGGAAATTGATCTCTAAATTGTACTCAATTTTTATTACTTAATGTTACTCCCAACTAAAATATCACTTTTAAAAGATCTGATCACTGTTTGTTTTTTTCCATGATATAGTTCCAGTTTCTACAATACCTAGTACGTAGCAGGGACATGGTAAATATTTGTCAAACAAATTAATAAAACTTTTTACAATTTGTTTTTTAATTGACAGATTAAATTGTACATATTGGTGGTATAAATATAATATTTAGATATATGTATAATTGTGACATTAAATAAATCTTAGTTCTTGAAATTCTTAAGTATTTATTTATAAATGAGTAGACACTGCATTTCTAAGCAGAGCAAATTTCAAGTATCTATTTATTTACAGTTGTCTTTATTTTTCTTTCTTTGGAGTTTAAATTTTTAATAGTAGGAGTATAATGATAAAATAAATTATCAAAGGTCTTATATTTCATAAGATTTGTTATATATTTATACAAAACTTATGTGTATGTAATTAATTAAATTTATGAAATAATAAAATATTGAACAATTATTGCTGGAAAATAGTAAAACACATTCCAGCATTGAACACAATATTCATGGCACTTTTGGTACCTGATCCACAGAACTATTTCAATACTAATATTAGGATTTCTTGTTGAACATTTACATAGAATATTACCAAGGACAGATTTTATCTTACCTCCTTTCAGAAAATGAAGAAAATCAGGTAAAATTACCAATATCTTTTGTGCTATTACTATAATTTCAAGTATCATATAAATATCATTTGAATGCCAATTTGACTAATTCATTGTTATATAATCATCATTACATAGCAAAGCAGAAAAGCATTCTGGAAGCTGCATGGCTACTTGCAGCAGCCTATGCCGAGTTATGGCAGAAAAGTCATGATGTAAATCCAGAATTTAAAGGGGGAGCAGAGAATAAAGATTTGGAAAATTTGCTGCCTGGCCATGTGGTAAGGAAGCAGAGGGCATTTTCAGAATAAAAATGCAATAGTGCTAAGAAGATTAGAACAAAGGAAAGGGACTATCAAGAGAAGTGGGGAAAGGCCCTGAAGGCATTGCAGAAGCCTCTGGGACCAACCCTTTCATTTCAGGCCCAACGACCTAGGGAGACAAAATCATCTTGGAGAAAAGGCCTGAGGTGTCCCCAATGGGCTCACTTCCCAGGGCCACCTCAGGATGCTACTCCTCACACCAGCACCCCAGCTGCTTTGGCTGCTACAGTTGTGCCTAAATTGGCCACAGGTATGGCTAGACCCTCAGCTTTGGAAAATACAAGCCAGAAGTCTTGGCAGCATCCAGGTTGTGTTAGGTCTGCAGGCTCGCAGAATGCCTGCACCCCAATTTCAAAGGATGTATGGAAAAGACTGGGGGCCCAGGAAGAGGTCTGTCACAGGGGTGGAGTCACTGCACATTGTCTTCACTAGAGTAATGCCGAGTGGAAATGTGGGGTCAGAATTGCAGCAGAGAAACTCCACCAGTACCATAACTAGTGAAGTTGTGAGAGTGGAACCGCCATGGAGACCCCAGACCTGTGGAGCTACCAGAGTGCAATACCAGCCTGTGAGA
>NW_007791301.1:0-1877 GCF_000696425.1 Galeopterus variegatus
CACAAAAAAAAAAAAAAAAAAAAAAAAAAAAAAAAAAAATCCTTTCAACTTTTGTGTTACCATAATATTTAAATTGTTATTTTTGGTGGCCAATTTTTTTTTCTTAATTTCAATTACAAAGATGTTCTGTTTTATTTTATTTTAAAGAAAAAACTTTAGAAAAGTATTAATATTTGTTAAATCTAAGTTGCAGCTATATAAGTTATTCTCTATACTTCTTTTAAGTATGTTAACCAGCTTTCATAATAAATTAAATGATATTAAAAAAAGAAAAAGTAGAATAGGTCTCATTTTGAAATCTATTTTTCTTTAGATATGTAATTATTATAAAAAAATCCTCAGATAAAAAAACTTTGAATTTTACTTTAAATAAAATTAATTTTCAGATATGCTTTAATAATTTTATATAATTCTATCATTTTAGCTGTATAATAAGTTATTGTAGTACTGAATTCCACATTTTTTAGGGAAGCACATATACAAAAAAAAACTGGCCAGAGTTTTCTCTCACTTTCTGGATGGTCAGAGAGTCATGTCCAGTTTCTTCACTACTCACCTGCTGCTAGGTTCTTGGCCCTGGGCAGCTGAGAAGAGACTGGGAGGGTGGGGCAGGATCAGAAGTAATTTGACCAGTTAGGAAACTACTGCAAAAGAAATATGGATTATTTACTGTGAGCTATATACTATTCTGGGTTCTGGGATACAAAGATGAAAAAGACACCAAAACTCTCAATTTCAGGGAATTAGGTTTTCTTGCAAACAAGCAAACAAACAAAAAAGCAATGACAATAATCACTGCTATGAAGAGAACAACACTGGATCTTGTTATGGTGACTGAGACATGACAGAAGGGTGTGTGTGTGTGTGTGTGTGTGTGTGTGTGTGTTTTACTTCATATAAACAAATCAGGACCCAGCCTTGGAGCTGGAAATGGGGGTCAATCCCATTTAGAATAGGGAAGGGGCATTTTCGATGTACTTTCTATTTTATTCATTCTTCTTGTTTGATTTCCCAAAGAAAGGTCCAGGCACTGATGCAGGATGCAAAAAATTCATCCCCTTTAGAAGCCAGGAGCCAGTTAGAGGGTGAGGATGGAATAAGGGGAGGGAGAGGAAGATATGTTGAATCCGCACACTGTGATTTTCATTCCGGTTGCAATTTTTTTTTTTTTTTTGGTCTCTGTTGTATACATTTTCAAGTTATCAAAGTGAAATCTTGTAGCTCAAGTGCCTATGGTAGCAAGCATGGATATTAAGATAGTATATACTCACTGATGAATAAAAATTAAAGTATTTTATCTAACTGGAGTGTTTTCTATAGTTAAAAATTAAAAATAAAAATAAATGAGACTATGGCAACCATTAAAAAGTTTTAAAACAGCTTAGTCTCTAAAAAGTGGTTTAAAAGTTATTTTTTTTTTAACCTCTTAGGGCTTTAATAACAATCAGTCAGCTCTTCTAGCAGGCCTGCCGTGTTTAGACTTCTTATTCCAGTTGGATGTGTGCATGGCACAGTCCCAGAGCTCTGTGCAATGGTTCCCACCAGGGCAAGAGAGATTAATGCAGGGCAGCATCTACGCTTCAGGTCATTACTGCAATTAGGCTTGTTCTCGTCAGGCCCTATTTGGAAGGGATTAATGTTTTATTGTTTATAGACTGCTACCATGATTTTATTGTGGACTCTGAGCCACGGGTTATTGGATCAGGGTTTCCCTAGAAAATATTCTTGGTCCACTAATTTCAAGAAGCCAGGTAGAGGGAGCAGTGCTCTTGGCTGCAGTGCCCCATGGCATCGGGCAGGTCTCCTGCTGGCAACGGGTCACCTGATCAGAACACTTTACAACCACACACAGAGGGCAGATAAAGCAAAGAGCCACC
>NW_007791302.1:0-1877 GCF_000696425.1 Galeopterus variegatus
GCACAATAAGATTGCAAGTAAAAACTAATATTCTGTGCAAAGTTATTTTCATTCAATTAACAGACCATAGAAAACCTAAGAGCTTAGAATTTAAAGAAATAAATATATAATGGAGAGATTTCAAATCAAATGATGAGAGGTGGGCTATATAATGATACTAATTAATATTCATAAATTAAAATACATGAATACATATAAAATACATAAATAGCACAATACAAACAATAAATATATAATGAATAATGAGAGAATTAATAAACATATTAGTATAATCATAAATATAGAACAGTGCAATATATTATAATTGATATTTAATCACATGATAGATTCTATATATAATGAATAATGAGAGAATTAATAAACATATTAGTACAATCATAAATATAGAACAGTGCAATATATTATAATTGATATTTAATCACATGATAGATTCTAGACAGTATTCTTACTGCCTTTCATATCCACTCAATAAATCCTCACAACTATCTTATGAAGAACATAGCCTTAAAATTTCCATTTTAGAGATGGGAAAACTGAGGCAGACACAGATGTTATGTACAATGCATAAGGTTGGAAAAAACAACTTTGAAACAAGTATGAAACAAGTCAATCAGGTTCTGAAACCTACAATTTACACTCTCCATATATTTCTGGACAGAAGCAAATTCCCTAACCACATGAAATCTGATAAAAAAAAAAAAAAAACTACTTCTCCCTTCTAATCTAAAATCTAAATGGGTTTAGGACAACCCATTGAAAAACATTCTTTAAATACCTGATAATTGCTGAATGCACTGAGTTAGGGATATGAAGTAAAAGACAGTGAGTGGTTCAGAGCTTGGGAATCAGATAGACCTGAGCTCAAAACTCCATTCTGCCACATACAGTTACAAAATGGAGAAATGTGTTCAGCCTTTGTAAAGCTCAGTTTTGATGGTTTCTTTGTTATTTATCTAGAATAGAAATAAAATGCATCACAATGTTTTATAGAGTAACAGAGAAAATTCATGTAGAATATATAACAATGACTTGGCACACTAAACATTCAACAAAACTCTCATACACACACACATACATCCTTTTAGAACATACACATGATAATGAATTCCTTTCAAGCTTAAAATGTTTAGAATAATATTCAATATGTTTAGAAAAACCAAAATTTAAAAAAAAATCAAGACACAAAATCCAATAATCTAACAGTCTTTGACAAACACAATAAAGTGGACTTATAATTAGAAAACAGAAGCATAATGACCTTTTTATCTTTGGTTAATCAAAATTATGAAACACTACTTGTTTCAGCTTAGAGAAATACAGTTCCCCTTATACTCACTCAAGTTTAACATCTATGTATAAAGTTAACTTCTCTTAACCACCTCCTTCCAAAAATGTTTTTGTTGGACGTTCTTTTTCTTTTCAATGTCACAACAACACACGTGCAATACCGACTTGGAGCACAGAGCGATTGTCCAGAGTGTGGTGAAAACCCCCATTGGAGTCTCCTCTTGAAACTGGAGAGAACTGAATGGATCTGTTGCAGCAACTCATCCAGCTCCCTGGAGGAAAGTTTAGATGACCCAATACAGCCTGTTCATTTGCAGTTTCTATGATTCCTAAACAAAAACAAAACATTGTCTCAACTGAAATGGGAGAAATACCGTTTTCTAAGAAATGTTTTCATGTGTCCCTGCCCTGCGTAGTCACTTTTTGGTGACCCTGCCCACAATTTCAGTAGCACATATGGCAGGCTTCCCTTCTTATTGGTGAAGTATTTGGAGACATCCTTGAAGCAGGGACTGGTAGAAAAGAAGCGGTTTTTCAGGTTTCTTTATTCAAATAGGAGATACTTCGAGTCATGAACTCTTCCTTGCAGT